>NW_009610397.1:0-23560 GCF_000690535.1 Cariama cristata
AGTATGAATTAAGGCATTATGTGTACAGTCTTGCTCCCACTTAAATTTTCCATTTGATTGCCCAGCATAGAATACAGTAACAGGAGTCAGATGTGGTTCATTTACTGAGTAACTGTCAGTGGGTCCCTCTTCCAAATTCTTGTCCTGGTGCCTCCTGAGCCCATGTAACCTTCTTCCATCTGAAACGTCTTTTGGCAAGGAGCTCCATGGAGTATATTGCCTACTGCTCGGAGAACCACCTCTGCGGCACCTGTCTGCACAGATGGTCTGTCATTTCACATCCCATTCACCTTGACAGACCTTCACCTTCTGCAGTTCTGCCCTCATCTTCACGACCTTGAAGAAATTCTTGTTATTGACTCACCTCATTGCTTACTTCCTCCGCCAGGTGCTTTATGGGTGTGTGGAACGTCACAGGTCGCAACAGGGGCCCTGCAGAAGTCCTCTGACAACCTCTTTCTAGTGTGTGAACCGACCATTTATTTCTGTCACTTCAGTTTCAGAGAGAACTTTTACTGAATCTCTGAAAAGGAGTGGAGGCATGGGAATCACCACAGTTTCTTTCAGTGTGAAGAATTAATTTCTCTGCTGTGCAGCCACGTTATCCTCTCTGAGAGGTTGCTAATACCCTGGGCACCAGTTGGCACTATGAATTCCTTCTTTGGATATGCTTGAGAATGGATTTAGTCTATTTTTCACTTCCTTCTGCTAGTTGCTCCTCAGATTCTTTTCCAGCTTGCCCAATTGTATTTTCTCAGTTTTCCAGACTTCCTGATCTTTTCCACTTTCTTCACTTGAACTGACCTTGCTGTTTGCCCATGTGGGCTTACTCTTTGCCTGAACTTGTGGTGTGCATCGCTCTGTTTCTGGTGTAGTGCTAACCTGCATGCTTTGTGTAGGTATTTAGCCTCACTGGAAAGATTTGAGGTGCCCAAAAGATAGGAAGGATCTTGAATTCAAATGAAATATAGGCTGTAGCCTTCAAATGCAGTCTGAAAACAAACATTCCATTCTGAAGCGACTACGAGACTCACTGAAAAGGTGCCTGATGTTTCAGCCAGAATAAAATCCAGGCAGACTTCAAACCTGATCAGAGCTTTTAACTTGAGTTCTCACAACTGAACTGAAAGCAAATGAAGGACTGTAATAACCAGTAGACGTAGTGGGTTGTTGAGACTGTTGGATAATGGACATACACTTTTCAAGGCCATGGAGTGGCACAGACTTGTAGCCATAGCCGTGCCAGCACATTTAAGGCTGTAAAACAATATATCAGTGCTCTTCTTGACATTTTATCAATCTTCCAGTCACTTTCAGGTCTTGGGCTGAGAGCCAGACTAGTTTTTCTTCCAATATTTTTTTTTACTTGCTGTCACACACAGTTTTCCAGTGAGCTGTCCAAAATGATGCTCACCAATTTTCTTGCTTTTACCCCTGCTTGAAATAATTTGTCGCTGCTGAAAAATCCTTACTGCCACTGCTCATTCATCTGTTTTTATTTGGCTTCCTCTGAAGTCCCTGAGCTGATCCAGTCCCCAGAAACTCCACTTTGAAATAAAAATAAGCCACAGGAATCCAGCAACAGCAATGGCCACAAAAGATGATCCTCTGAGATCCCTCATTTCCGCTTGGCACCATGCGATCAAGGTCTTTTTGCACGTTGCTCGCTAGCAAGGCTTCCAAAACCAAAGAAATTAGATCTTACCTGCTTCTTTCTGTCACTGACTTTGTACCTCCTGGTTTTTTATTTCTGTTGTGCCCCCTCCAGACAGGGGCAATTGACAGAGCGGGATGTTAATCCCAGCAAGGAACTGCTTCTGCTCAGTGCTCAGTTTAAGGGTGATCTTTCCTGACTCACATGTCTTAGCTGTCAAACAGACCAGCAAAGCAGCAGCTCTCCCTTTCAGCAAAGTCCACAACTCCCCATGGTCTGCACTGCACTGGCTGTAGCGAGGCTGTGCCTGCACTGGGGCTTGCCAGCACTTCCACCCCCATGGCAGAAAACATCCCACCTCTCCCAGACCTCACACCGACGTGTCTCAGCACGTGGGACTGTGCTCCACAGGTCGGTGTGGTCACCACGCAGAGGAAACTCAGCCAAGCTGGAACCTGTGGCCACCCCCTTTGAGACGGGGGAAAATGCCATGGACCATGGACATTTTTCTTGCGAAGCAGCCACTTCGTCTCTGATCTCTCAGCCCGGCTCCTCAAGGGAAACCGATAAGTAATTTTGAAAGACAGGTCTAAGAATGAAAATAAATTGTAGTAAAGAGAAAAAGGTGGTTATAACGGAGGTGTGTGGTCGATTTTGTAACCTCTCCACATAGGTTATAAATTATTTTTCTAGCTGTTTTCCCTAGGAGACTAGCTGGTCATCTCACACCCTCTCTCCCGTTGCTGCGTGAGTGCCAGCTGCCAGCTTTCAATTGGTCCAGCTTGTACACATCCAGTTAAACTCTGAATAGTCTTCTAAACTTGTATTTAGCTTTGGACACTCAATGGCTTATCCAATTTTTCAGTTAGTCTATAAAATATATTTCTGCAAATGCAACACTTGTCTGGACTGCGTCTTTAGATAGCTGTGGCTACAACAAGGCACTGCAGGTTTCCTAATGACACCAAAATGGCATGGCCAGCCCTTGGGATTTGGTGCCTGGCATTGCACCGACCTCTCTCAGCCCGACTCTGCCTGGGGGAAAAGCAGGCATCCATGCATAGAGTCAAGAGGTACATCCTTTTTATTCTTCAGGAGCTTCTCTTGGTTGGAAAATAGACCTAGTCTGTGGTTTCTAACATCACATAACATATAATGTGCCATTCACGTTATGAAGAGGCTGCTCTGTCAGAATCCTGAAGCCATCAGAATGAGATCTGCCAATTTGAAGCCAATGCAAGAATGAGATCTAAGGGATCACTGTGTCTTTACTCCCAATATTGTCCTTTTAGAAAAAAAAAATATTAATCTTATGAAATTCCAGCATATTTTCAGGTGCATTATAAATAAATCTATAATTTTAATATATTATCTTAATATTGTTGAGTTCCTACCTGAAGTGCTTGAAATTTCATTTATTATGTTGCACGTATCACTCAGATGAATCTATTTCTGATTGGACTTTGAAGATGCAGGCATTTGTAGCAGACTTGATTTATTAGAACGCTGAAGAATAAATACTAAATGCTAGGCATTCACAAAAAGCTTCTTTAGTAGTGGACCCTTGCTGATAAAGTTTGACATTCCCCCATTTGGAAAATTATATTTACCTAAAGCTATTTTGAACAACGTTGAAGAAGATGAGAGCTGTGTCCTTTTAAATCATGTTGTATTTTATAATGGTTTTATAGCTACTGTCAATTGGTCTAAAAGTCAGAAAAACTGCCTGGTAGCTGAGAACATTAGGTTCCTGGTTTCTGGTTCGCTACTGAATGCAAGCAATGATCTTTCATCCTATTACTGGAATAGATATTTGAAATGTAGGCCTATAGATTAGCCGCAATGTGAGGAGTGGTCCTTTTTTTTTTTTTTTCCCCATAAGCACCACCAATATGCCCTTTCCATCTACCCTGTCTGGATTGCAGTGGGTTGCAGGCCGGCTAATTAGCCACATTAACAGCTAGTCCGCGATGGAATGAGTCAGTGGAGAAAACTGACATTTTTGTGATCTCTGTTTCAAATGCTCTGCCTGTGTGGATTTAATGTGATAGTCCAGTTAACACGGGAATAGGCTTATTTGGCAACCGTTTTGTTCTGTATTTATAGTAATGATTTTGAGTTAAAAATATATCCGTGTGGACAGACCTCTATGTTAACAGACAGCATAGCCTGACTCTCCAACTGGAACAACAGTAGCGATGAATCAACCCCGTGCTTTATCACAAAGGATGGCTTGAAGGACTCTCGATAGAAAACAGGAGCATCGTTTCCTACACCACCGCAAACACGGCTAGGAACAAAAATAGTTTTGTTATGAAATGAGTTATTCTGTTCTTCCTACATGGGTGCTAACAGTTTGAAATTTATCCTAGACTCAGTACAGCAGAAAGAAGCTTTTTAAAAATAGATGGTGTTATTAGAAAGAACAAATTTCAACACTGATTAAAGAAGAATCGCGCACAGGAACACCTTTTCATCCTGCACAAAGAAACTTCAGGGACTCAATCCCTAAAGCTATTAAAATAATTGAAATTAGCAGCTGAATTTAAGAGGAAAAGTTATTTTCCTTTGCCTGTTTTAAAATGGGAGACTACTGTGTGGTACAACTCTGAGTGAATGGAACAGAGTTTTGTACAAGCATTCATTCATAACACTGGGAAAGCTGAAGCAAAAAGTGTCCTACTGCAAACTCAGATTCATTAGTTATCCTTTCTTTATAGGACGTGTATTTGTTCAGTGCTGTCTGTATTTCTCATCCACATACAAGTTTGTGCTGTTAGAGTGACAACATGGATTTTTGTTTTGAAAAAGAGACTGAAATTCGTGTTATAGTCCTCAAACTTAATCAAGAGTCTATAAAAAGCTGAATAAAACACTGCTCAGATGACAGAATGAGGAAATCAATAAAGTGCCAAGTTTTCTAGAAGTTTTACTTGAAATGCTAAAAAGAAAAATAGTACTCATCTCCGCTTTGTTTAACAACAGACTATTCGCAACACTCTGGTTCAAAATGATGAAGCAGCGTGGTGGGCTCTCGCTCCTGCAACACAGCCTTCCGCAAATCCAGCCAGCCACTGCAGAAGCGCTTCCACCATCCAGACAATTGTGGTGGCATCTGCGGCCGGCTCTCCTCCCGGCTCTTTGGGGACCATCTCTGCGAGGGAGGGATGCTGCTGATAGCAGTATCCTCCTTGTTGTGCCTCAGAGATGCTGCCAGATTTGCATTACAAGAGATCTAGCGAGGGGCTTGATCTGCCAGATCACTTCTTGTATTGTTTTCCTCTTCTCACACCTTTGTTTGCAGAATTTAATAAGGATTAATGCTTTGCCTCATGCTGTTTGACATCAGTGTAAAGATACACGTTTGTTATTAACACAGAGATCCAGGCTGAAATTCCTCTTGGTGGTAAATCTCTAATTCAGTATATTCTTCTGGACGTTTTAATAAAGGCCAAGTGATCAGCAGCCTAGCCATCAGCTAAGATCCTGCTCACTTTTGGCCAGTGGGATACCAAGCTCTTCACATCAAAAGCTGCAGGCTCAGGGCAGTGCCATCACTACCCGGTTGGCTTCCCACTGGGTTTTTTTAAATGTTTTGTGCCCTTGACTACTTTGTAAGAAGGTCGTTAAGAATTTCTTTCATTAGCATAAGTGTGTGCGGGTCTTTGAGGCTCACTGCAGTTCCTCTTGGGACACAATTCCTTCTCAGAAAGCCACTGCTACAAATGACAACCTGACCCTGGGAACCCCTCAGTGAATTTAGGGAGCAGCCCTGTGCAGGCGGTGGGGGGGGAACTCCAGCCAAAGCCTTGCTGTTCCCCACAGATGACCATGCACCTGGACCATGCCAGTGCCCTTGCAGAGCCTCACACGCCTCACCAAAGGGGCCAGACTGCCCATCCCGAGCTGAACCGTTCGTGTGGTTATGAATCAGCAAGGGATTTGTCCCTGAGAGCAGAATTAGCCTGTGCTGCCGTAAGTCTATCCACCCCCCATAGCTTTCTGATTGCATGGCTGCTCCCCCCACGCCAAGCACCAGCTGCGTCCCCGGGCACTTGTGTTTCTTCCTTGCACAACCTCTGAGTGAGACTCTCTTGTGATTCCCCTCAACACACCCCGACTCAGTAATCTGTTCAACAACATCTTACTTTGGCATCTTCTGGCCTAGGCTTTGGTGCCGTGTGATGCAGGTGAGCCTCCTAATGGTGCTCCATGCTGTTACCTTTACAGGAGCTCTGGTTTTGCCTGTAGTCTTTACACCTGCATTTGGCTGCCCCAGGGTACTTAAAGAAAATGGTGGAGGGATAGAACCAGGGAGACTCACAATCTACTTGCAAATGGTTTATGAGCAGGGGAAGCAGTGAAATCATTGGGCAAATTATCTGCAATGAATTATTAGTCTTGCTCTTATTAGAAGTCTAAGTTGGAAAATACATAGCAGATTTCATGAAAGCTTTTCTCCAGCATTCATCCTGAGCAGCAGTTGATGTGCATCCCTCTTCACAGAGAAGCAAAGTAGCTGCTAAGTTACTTCATGCACAACTCAAACTTTCTCACACACGTCCCTCCCCTCTTCTCCTACTCTGGCCAGAAAGTGCCAGCATTCTTTCTAGTTATTTGTGTATTTTGCTAATCTACCTGTGCCTGGTAAGTCATGATAATACGTGGAGGTGGAGATGGGAGCAGCGTTCGCTGCAGCTGAGCTTACGTCTCCCAGGGCTGGATGCACACAACCACAGAGCTGGGCTTTGAGAATAGTTCATGCCGGTAAACCTCTGACTTCGTTGTTGCTCCTGCAGGGAAGGGCAATTATACTGAAAATCTTGGCTGTCAGCAGAAACAGAAACCTTGAGAACCACCCTGACCCCCTTGAATCCAAGGGCAGGTTTTGCTATGCCTCTGCCCTGACTCTCTAGTATGAACCAAAGCAATCTAGGTAGCATTTCTGACAAGTGACAGTTCTCTAAAGTTATTTTATTCTTATGGCAGCCTTATTTGCCAGGCTGGATAATCTGGTACTATTTCTTTTTAAAGCAAAAATTGGAATTAGACTTTTTTTGTCATCTTCTCTTGCAAATTTGTTTCTTAGTTTCAGCCCCAGTTCCATTTCTGACTTTGGTTTTGTTTCTAGTCTGTGTGGCTGCTGCAGAAAAGATGCTCTGGGTGTTTTTTTGTTTCAATCTATTTCATGGGGAACTAAGCTTTTCTTATTCTTTTAAACTTTATAGACTGTGTAATAGTTCCTTCAAGCTAGACTGGCAGTGAGAAGACTGGAAGATTAATGCTAGCAGAATGTGTCTTCTACACACAGTAAAACAGTTCATCAGAAGAGGTGCTGCAGCCTCATGTCTGAAGCCAGGTGGGCAGAGGAAGGCAAGGGCCAGTGCTCACCAGCCCCAGGGCAGGCTCCTGGCCGCTGCCTTTTCCCAGGACCTGCCCAATGTCCCTGGCAGGCAGTAGGGCTGTTTCAGCATCAGCCTCCCAGTGCCTGGCTGTGGGATCCTGGCCTGGAAAACCCATACCCGCAGTGGTTCCCCCCTGGGTCGTGAGCTGGGGTTTCCTCCGTATGGCAATCAGGTCAGGCTGGGTTTGCTCTGAAGAGGGGTCAGTATACCACTCGGAGGTATTCCCAGCTTCCATGGCCCAGAGGGAACCGGAAAGTCTTTCCGTTACATTCAATAGCCATTTGATAGGCTGAAGAGATGGAGATAAAAATGCAGGCTTTGTTGAAGAAAACTTCATCTCTGACCTTTTTGTTCCATTGCATGTTCTATCCCAGCTGGTTAACCTGCAAGCAACCAGGACAAGCTGTATTGCTAGCTCAGGAAGGCAGGGGCCCTCCCAGGGCGTTTGCTAAGTAACTTCTTACTTTTCCACTTGCATGATTTCCGTGACATGGTCCTTACCCGGCTTCACACCGTCTCGGAGAAGGCTGTCCCTGCCCAGCCCTGAGGCTGCTGTGAACCAGGGCTACGGGGCTCAGGGGATGGAGCTCCGGCCTGGTAGAGGGATACTGTCCCCTCTGCCTAGGAGCATATTTCCTGTGTCTCTTAAATTTTGGTTCTTCTTTGAAGCACCTTTGCTCTCCTTTAGTCCTATTTTAAAATATTGCTAAGGGCAGGGTTGTCTCTGCCACTCTTACTTGAGGACCACTGCTGCCATGAAGATCTTAGCTTTTGATGTCCCTGTGATACTGAGGGATGAGCCAGAGGGACACACAACATGAAGGATGGCTGCAGACAAGGGGGAGGACTCTGAATGGAGACATTGAACCTGCTATTTTCTACACAGAATTCTTTAGTATTTTTCTCAAGCAACATGAAAGGCGTGATCTCACCTGCCCTTTGCCAGGTGCCATAAAATGTTATCCTCAGATAATCAAGAGCCAAAACTATGAAATGAATTTCCACATTTTTATTATTTCCAATATTATTACGACAGCAGATTAAATGTCAAGGACCCTAGGTGTTTTATTAGTATCTATAATGAGTTGAAAGGTATGTAGTCACTTTACAGCATGTGACTGGGCTGTCTACAGATAGTGTAAGACCGAGCTGCTTTCTCAGAAAGACAGAAGCTGAGGTTGAATTTGGGGGCTAGATCTTCAACTGCAGTAAAGTGGTGAGATTTCTTGAAGGCACTAGAGTCTTCCTGCTTTAGGGCAACCGTAGGTCTGGCCTGGGGGAGGTGGGTCATATTAAGTTAAAGTCTGCTACTTGTGCCTAAGGATCCCATAAACAGCTGCTTCTTTCTTGAAGTTAGGTGATTTAATACAATACAGCACATCTGCTTCTGCTAGTAAAAGGAATACACAGGAACTTGTCAACTGCTGATTGCGTTTGCTGTGATTACCACCTCTTTCAACCATATTTGCAGATGACCTACAACATTTAACTCATTTTCCATAGCTTGTTCAGTTGCCGAGGCAGTTTTGGCAGTCTCCTCTCCATCCGTGTTGACCTGCAAGAGCATCAGTTCTCTCACTGTGTCTCTCACTTTGGACTTGCACATATTTTGCCACCCTAAGCTTCCCTTACCATCACTGGTGAGCAGGAGGCACAGTCAGGATCTGAATCAAGTTAAATGACTGTCTCAGGAAAAGCTGAACACAGGGGGTGTGTACTTCACATAGTAATTAAGGCTGGTCTGAAAAAAAGGAAACACAGGGTTTTCTTTGGTACTTAACTAAATTATTGCTTTTGATCACTATCTTCTGGAACCCAGGAGGGACAAAAGCCATCTCATGCTCTTGTTGGCTCTTTGGTGCCTGGGGTGCTCAAGAACAAACACAGCTCAGCAGTCAGAGTGCCTCAGGGCTAGGCTGTTGGACTTTCTCTTTGCAGAGGAATGTTGCATCTATATTTCTAACTAGGAGAGGCAATTTTTGAGGTATCAAAACCTAGTAAATGGGATTACCTTTTTCTGGCTGCAGCTCTGTGAGGCAAGCTATATCCTATGAAATTTCTTTGGCCAAATGCACTCACTTCATCGCTGTTGTATCCATGATAGTGCTATCAGCCCTTGGACATCACTCAGAAAATGGCAACAGACAGCTGAGATCCCTGAAGTACAACAACCTGAAGTACAATTTGAGGGTGGCCAGGAGCGGCCTGCTTGCCTTGCCCAAAACAAGGTGGGACCACTCCCAGGTTGTCCTCGCTTCACCCGTGCTGTGTGCAGGAAGGTGACCCAAGGCACGAGCCAGGAAGCCCTGTGACCCTGGACTGAGTGGCAGCGGTGGACACAAGCAGCTAAAGCTCAACAGCCTTGGGCTCAGGTGTGGGATAAACTTCTATGGGGGTAAAGCCTTAGGCATATTCTCAGCTGCTAAATGATTATTTTGGTAGCCAGCCTTAGGAAAGTCAGTCTCCTTCAGTGAGCTGGGTCACTGCTTTTCACAACGGCCAAAGTTTGAGGCCAAATTGGCCATTTGTCCACTTAACAGTGAGAGCTTTGCATAGCCTGGGGAAAAATACTGGCTGCAGCCTGTGCTTTAGGGAGCATTCAGGAGACCACTCCTTAGGCCTTGCAACCTCCACCGTGACCCCAGTCATTGCAGCAACATCATGATGTTGGTACTAGGCAGACAGGGTGCTCTAGTGTCCTTCTGAGAAGGCTTGAAATGTCACTTTTTGCAAGGGCAGGCTAGATTTGTATGCTGCCCGAACACTGACAATCATCAGAAGTGTTCAGGCTGGCTACAGGGCAGCTAGGAAATACCTGGACCTCACAGTGCAGGTACGTAGCACTGAGGCATTGCCCCATGTAGACTGTGACAAGGATACTCACTCAAGCCAACTGCTACAGGAACGCTCTGCCTCGTGAGCAGGAGAAAGATGAGACAACGAAGTTAAGAAGGGTAACGTTGAAATGGAAACAGAACAAAGGACTATAGCAATGACATGAAAAGCATTAAAATGTCTCTAGGACATCTGGCAGACTGATGTGACTGGATCCAGATTTGGATTCTGCCAGATGGTTGAGAGCTGGCGTTCAGATTTCTGTCTATGTGAAGGACCATAGTTACAAAATTGACTCAGCACCTTGCAGCTCTAGGCTGAGTTAGAGATAATTTCTAGTCCTAGAGAGGAAAGCTTGAGGAACAGGCTAAGGACAAGTTTGTGTCCCAGCTTCTATTCTACCTTTATGTTCCCGCTGGTTTCTCGCCCATCTCCACTGCTTCTCTGCCCGCTCCCCACCCAAGTTTTGTTGGTACTTTTTTTAAAAGTCCTTTTTCTACGCACCAAATCATTACTCATTTGAAAAATAACATAAAGCACAACCAGGTAACCCATCCTTGGGGAACTCCGTGGAGAATGAGGACGTTAAATAGGCATTGAAAGTGGTTTTCTAGCTGGAAGAAAGAAAACCTTTCACCTAATCCCACGAAAATCTCTCTTCCAAATCATTCCGGGGACCTCCCTGTGCCCTGGCCCAGCTCCTGTCTGAGCCCTCCTCGTCTGCTATGCGTGGTCAAAGCCTGCGCACACCTAACTCCAAAGCGAAGGGAGCTTTATTTTAAGAGGGTGCCAATGTACTTCTGAGGTTTGACCAGGGGGAGGCCCTTAGAGACCGTCAAGTTGCCACAATCTATAAAAATTACTCTGGGCATTCACGTAGCCCTCTTTATCTGCAGACCTGCAAGTTCTTCAGAGGTTGTGAGGAACACCACTGGTGTATACCTCTACAGACTAGAGATATAGATAGAGAGGAGAGAGGACTTCCCAGTCATTGTAAAATAAGTAAATGACAATAGTTTGTGAGATTTTTACAGAATATAGAAAAGGGTAATGTCCCTTCCCTCATGAACAGTAACATCACGTTCGTCCACTTTTATTGTTGTTTTCTTAAACATTTGGTTTGCCCTAGGGGTTGCTTAAGAAAATTAACATTCACAGCAGTCTCTTTCATTTATCCTGATGCACATTTTTACGTTGAAAAAAAAAACCAACAACCTGTGATTAATCTCATTCCTTTGTGGCTCCAGACAACCAAATATCCAATAGAAGTATTTTGTCTTTTTCCTCTGAACAGTTGCTTCAAACACTGAACTATTGTTGTAACTTTCTGGATCACCTCCTCTGTTTTCTATTTGTTTTACTGATACAGGTTTGAGAAATTCCTAAGGCAATCCTCTCAGCAGCTGTGATTTAACCTGGAAATGTCTGCAGCCTTTTGAGCCAATTCATCTTTTAGTAAGGAATGAAAACCTGCTGGGAGTTATCGTCTTTCGTAAATGGGCTGAACTTTGGTCTCAGCTGCATCCAAAAAACTTTCCCGTGATGGTATCAGTGTCTCCAAGAGCTAGAAGCTACAGAATATGTCAAGCAAGGAAGGCTTCTTAGGCTGAATGCCAGCTTTTCTGCTAGACAAAACATTCATATTTCAACTCTTGCAGAAATATCTGTTTATCAAGCTGATGGTAATGTCCACATTGATTTGCTTGCCAAGCTTGAAATGCTACTTTTTATATTATTAGATAAATGGAAAATGCACAGGAACAGCACTACATGCTATGAAAAAATGTACCTTGAGCAGAGTAACACAAAAGCATTGTAATGTTCTAAGTCACCCTTTGAAGGTACGTGAAATAATTTGTGTTAGCAAGAATAATTTTTTCTTACTTGTTCAGATTATAATAAAAGCATGCAAACTGGTTGAAAATGTACAGCAATGGATTGAAATTTTAATTTCTTGTAGTCCTTACAGTCTCTGTGGAAACAGCCCTTAACTCTTGGACTGCAATACTTGCTACTCCTGTTGGCAGCCTCAGTTTGCCCCTGATTCAGCTGTGTGTTGAATCTCCAAAGTTCATTAGCAGAAACGAAAATGAGAGGTGCATATATATTAGCTAAAGCAAGTAGGCTGGAATGATCTCTCTGGAAAACAGAGATTTCTTTTTATATGTTTTTTACCAATCATGTCTCACTGTTCCCCAACTTTTCCCATTCTGGGACATATGACATTCAGAGCTTTTCAAGCAGAGAGGTGATGCAAGAGCACTTGCTTGGGAGGGGAGGTGGGCAGGAAGGTTTCACAGATCTTTTTGCCAATGTCGAGACAATTCTTGCAAAATTAGGGGATTTGACCTTCTGAGTGGGAAGAAAACAAAGCATTTCAGTTCTAGCACTGTCAACCTGCTTCACACAGAGCTCCAGCTTTCAGACTGGGCTGCCCAAAGGCCAGCTGAACCTCTTTTTCAGTCAAGCATCATATTTCTAATGATCTAAATATGAATATGGATAGCCAGCTCCAGGTAACAACTTTTGACAACTTGATGTGTCAAGATTATTGTGAAGAGCCCTGCAGGGAACATAGCAAGAGATGGCATCACTGCAAAGGGTCAAAAGGAAGGGAACCACCCTGCAGCCACTGCAGCTCTTAAGGAGTGCAGCAAGGTTTGCAGGTGCTAACTCTTAGGCATATCACGGCTTCAAAGAAAAAGGTAAATACACTGACAGTTTCTGCTCTAAGGCTGCCTGGGTGTCAAAGTGCACTACGTAAAAAACCATCTATTTAACAGCCTGAGAAGAGTTGTATAATGCCACAGAAATGAAGAAAAAAAAAAAAAAAAAAAGCCAAGCGTGGGTGTGGCATCTGATCGGTTTAACCTGCTTCCTATAGCAGAAAACGCACACTAATGTTTGCTGTGAGGTTGTTCATTGTTTCACACCAGGCCCCCCCCAAGGAGGCAGATTTATTCTCAATAAAGGAACAGGGTGGCAGTCTGTGAAGGACACAGCAGGGGTGACAAGTAGGGGAAGATAAGGACGAGACAGCATGCCACCAAAGGAGGAGAGCAGATAGAAGAAAGCATCTCCCTTACCTTGGGCTTCCCAGGATGATGGGAGAGGAGTACGTGAAGAAGGAAAGTGCAACAGAAGGAACTATAGAACTGAGCAAGAGTGGTTAATATTGTTGAATTTTATTCTTACATTGAAATAAAGGAAAAATAGGGCTTTTTGAAGAAACTTCAAGAGATCATCTAGTTCATTCCTCTGCCCAAGACAGGATCAGCTACACTTACCTCCTTTCTAATCAATGTTTGCCTAAACTGGTGTCAAGAAAAACCTCCAGTGATGGATTAAAAAATGCTGATGGAAGCTGTATCAAAGTTGAATAGAGAAGAGGGGTTATTCTGCTTGTTTTGCAGGCTCTTTCTATTTAAACAACACTATGTTACCTCTGGCTTTTTTTTTTTTTTGCCACAGACTGACACTGCCAACAGCTCAGTGGTTGTCTCACAACCACCACAAGATCTTATTTTGAAGAAAAACTGTCTAGCCAGATGCTCTTTGTCCTGATTTTGTGATTATTTCTGCCTGTGTGGCAAGTTAGTTTAACCCACTAAATTTCATCTCAATTTTCCCAGGCTGTTTCCCCAACTGGTCATGGCAATTCAGAAGTCCAACACTGCCTTCAAACTTGCCTTCAGCCTTACCTGAAATAGTATGTCCCGCAGACTTCTTAAGTGCAAACTGTCTTATCAGCTCAGTTATTATGGAAAGTGCTGGGCAAAACCATATCCAAAAGACTCCTGCTCAGCCCTGGTTGTTCTTTGAAAATGAACTCATGATAGCATCTTTCTGAATATTGCTTTCTAACTAGTTTTGCATCCACACGGTCCCTAGCTACCACAAAAATCTTTTCAAAACTGAATTCATATGTAGCATCTAGTGCTTCCTCCCCTGCTCTCTGTGAAGTCCGTTACCCTATCATTGAAGGTAATTAGATTGGTTTGATACAATTTGTTCTTGACAAATCATATTTAGTTGCTGAATCATTATAAACTTGCTTGTGCATTAAAAAACAATAACAATCGCTTTCATACATGCCTGGAGATTACAAACCCTTTACTTACATTTTTGTTTTTAGATACTTACTTTATTAAATGAGAGGCTAACCAAAGGAGTTACAGGAGGTTTCTGTTTTCTGTCACCCACAAGCAAACCTCAAGAGTCAAAAAGGGTGACACTCTTGGCCTTAGAATACCTGCTGTGTTTCTTTAGCCTTCGTACCTTCTAGTTTGCTTTACTATCTATGCTTTTATGAACTTGGTTTGTGAAATGTAAGTCTTTACAAGTAATACTTTAACAGAAATCTTTAAGAGATGTTCTGGGGTTTTCCTGGTTTATAGTCATTGCAGGGAACCCTTCCTCAAAAATCTAGGACTTCAACACTTTTGCATCACAGACCCCATGCTTACATAAGGACATAGGTTGCACAGTGGTTCCCAGCTATGCTGTTTTATTTGGTCCCACTGCTGACAGAAAGATGGAGTGTATTGGTTTCACCTGAATCCACTTGGTCCACCTCACATAGAGGCTTAATGACCAAAAATCCAACCAAACAAAAAACTAGGTCCTTATATATGAGAATCCAGATCAGCCTTCCAGTAAAAAGAATAGAAAAGAGATAATGAAAAACTTCAGAAGAAATCAGGTTTAATAGCAGAAGACCTGTGCAGTAACTTGCTCTGCTGTCCTTGGGAATCCCCAAGATGTGCCCAGAGTTTTGAGCTGTGGTCAGCCTTGCAGAAGCATCACCCTCTCCTCAACACTGTCTTTGCTTCTGACTGGTGCTCATCTCTGCCTTCCTTTCCTTTCAGTAACTTACAAATAAGATTTGAAGATACAAGCACCTAAACCCTATCCAGAATCATCTTCTGCAGTGAATATAGGTAATTTTTCCAATAGCTTCTAATGAGCTGATCGTGTAAGTGCTGTTAATTGCTCTTGCTAGACCTGAGCACCTGGGATACCTTATGGCTAGTATCCCTTCCTTCTCAGCCAGTACACCTGTTGGCTGTTTCCTTACTCTCTGCACCAGCCCCCTCATCCAAGACTATTTATGTTTTTAAATCTGCTATTATATAAAACTGCTTCAACATGCAAACTTGTAATTTAGATACATTACCTGGTTTCTACAGATGTGCTCAGTACACCCTAACAATTGCTTTGTCTGTAGGAGTTACCAGTTTTCTCCCATCTCCTCCTGGGTGTTACTGGGTTGCCAGGGGTGCTGTACATGGCAGGGCTGCTGGACGGAAGAGCTACGGCTCCTGCGGCAGAGCATCAGCCATGAACTGCTTTCCTAAAGGGCAAACAGGCAGCAGCCACCTTGCACGAATGGACTCCTTTTCTGAAATAGATAAGGAGCTGGCACACAGGAATGGATGAAGTTTTATCCCAAGAAAACAAATATCGCTTGGCTAGGAAAAAGATTACTACAAGAAAAATATATTCATGTATTTTACTTTTTAACAGAAAGAAATATCAGGGATGTTTTAAAACCAATATAAACTATGTTTTAGAGGTTGATCTTCGTCACCTCTCTTCTGATTTTCTTCTGCTTAAAGAAATTTAGCCTTTACTTTAAATAGCTTTTTTAGTATATATTTTCTCTAAAGCATTCAAATCCCAAAGACTGGAAAATGTTCTAAAGGAAATGTTAAGTCTCTTTGTCTAACTCCCATTTCATGTTAAAGAGATAAACGTTGGTGGTTCTTCAAGTACTTGAAATACATTTCTTTTAACAGATTTACATTAAGTCTCTTTAAACAATGTTTTATTTAATTACCTCCTGATATCTTTTTTAATGTGATAGCATGAAGAGTAACATACAAAAAAGTCAGCTGAATTCTCCAGTCAATATAATTGTTACTTGGCAATACATTAGCAGATATACCTCACCGAACTCAACCACAGGAATTTCTTCCCTGATGTTTTAAAGTAGAAATTCTATTGACTGGGCTATTAAACACTATCGATTCTGTTCAAGAACTAACCGGATACTGAATTTCTATTCAAATGCCAGAGTTTAAAATAATTTTTCAGAAAATAGTTGAATAAAAGAAAGTTATAACTGTAAATATATCAGATAATTTCCTGAGAGCTCTTAGGCAATTTCCAGCTTTACCTACTGCAGGTTGTATAACCAGGAGCTGGAGGTATGATTAACATCAACCTGAAGATACACCGATTGAATGAGAAGACAACAGCTTCAGCTGTCAGAAGGAGGCCCCAGGAAACCTCTCTCTGTTGAAAAAGCAGAGTGGAAATGTTCCTCCAAACCTAGCAGAAAATTCTTTCTTCATCTCCCATCTCCCATTGTCAGTGCTCATCCAGTTTCCTCGTTTCACCTCTGCAAGCAAGCGAAAGAGGCACTCTTCAGAGGGGGTCAGCGCCTATGCAGAAGAGAGGGTGTTTGGAGCGCGTGGTACTGGAGAGAGAGGGGACACAGGTGCCTGAGGGGAAATAACTGGGTTTTGGAGCTGTCAGTAATTGTCCTGTGGCCTCACAGCTCCTTGAATGGCTTGTGATAACTGTTTTACTTTGGTTTTTTTTTTAAACTTTCATAAGCTTTGTATAGACATATTCAAGTTATTCCAAACCTAAGCAGATACACCAAGGAGAACTTGCACCTTTAAAATTAATTTTGCCCAAACATAAGCTGTTGGATCCAATACAGTCTGAAGTAGAGCTCGGTACTAGTTTGGGAGATGAAGTATTTCAGTCCCTTTTGAAGGTCAATTTTGTCTCAAAAACCTAATTCCTCTCAGAAGTCCTTCAAAATGAGGCGTACAAAAAGGGCAGAGATTGAAATAATTACTATTTCTTGCTTGTGTTATGTTTGGCTTTTTCTTTGGTTTCTTAAACTTTCTTTGATAGAAAGCCATTTTCAGATACTGGCAGTATTTATCTTGTCTTTTATTTTCATGGATGATGACATGTGGTGGAAAGCCCAATACAACAACAAAGAAGGAAGCTATTTTCCTGATTTAGGAATAAAAAATTCAATTTACTTACTTTTTCTATGTTATCACATGTTTACTAAAGAAATTATCTGGCACTCGGAGCAGAAGGACCTGCTTTATGCTGTCACAGAAAGGTGGAAGAAAACCAACCATGGATTTTTTTTTAAAACAGATTAAGGTTGACTTGTTGTCACAATATGGAGAACAACAGAAATATGGAATAAAAAGTAATCTGTGATTCCCAAGTTTTATTAGTCAAAGTTGCTTCAGCAGTTTCATTCCTGGGTGTCTCTGAGTTCTGCTGAAGCCTCTGTAGCCCCTGCGTACCTGCAGGTAGAAGTCTTAAAATAAAGTTGCTTTAACGTTAAGGCTTTGTGGTTTTTTCAATGTATTTCTGTGTGTACTCAAGGTCAGTACACACCCTTGAAATGATTTTGCACATGCCACCGTCTAAATCATCACATTTAGTTCATATCAGCATGCTGACATAATACAGTTTATAGTCTAGCCACCATGACAAGTGGACTGCATAACAGCCAAGCACAAATAAATGCTTTCTCCATTAAATAAGGGATTTATTTCTCCACATACCAATTTTCTTGCCTTTATGTAGTTACTTTTTCCATTTTTTTTCTGGTTTTATTTTAAATATACTTGTTTGTGCTGTGATCGGTCTGGTAAATTCACTCTTCTTCCTGCTAGTAATTTCAGAGAGTCTACAAATTCTTAAATCACTGAATCAAAATCCTGTGATAATTTAAAATAGTGGTTCCAAACAAATCAGAAGCAAGTGGTTGTCACCTGCATACCATTGCCTGTATGGAAAAAGGGTGTTAATACTGGGATTGCAGCTATCCCAAGATGCAAATTATATGGTTAAAATAAGCTATATACATGTTTCAGTGGATTGTTATTTGGAAAATTCCCACTAATTCTGTTGTGTCCTGAGCTTCCTTTTATGTGCCATAGATGTTGACAAGTAATTTCAACAGAGAGGGAAAGCACACATAAGAAATAAAATATTCTGTAGCTAGGTTACAGAAATGGTCAGAAAAACTAAAACAAGCAATCCTTCACAATTTAAACTGTTATTTGTGTACACAGCCTTTGTCCCTTCCCCTTCCCCTTCCCTTCTCATCTTGCTTCAAGAGTCTCCCTGATGCCGAACTCAAGGTAAGACAGGAAATCAGTAATTTGTTTCTGGATGTTACAGCCCTAAAGTGACTATGTTTGTCTAATCTCTAACTGCATATGCAATTTCCAACTTTGAAAGTGATGTAACTGCCTCATGTCTTAAAAAATACCCAGGAAGCTATTTCTGTGTTTATATAAACCTATGGCTGTAGGTTGTGCTACTGCATAATTCTGAAAATATTCCTTGAAAATAGGCTTAATCAGATTTATAAAACTGAGTGCATCAGACATTCATCTATCAACACAGGAAGATTTGATTATCCCAGGTGAAAACCCCTACTGGAGTGGAGTTTACATCACAGAGTATTCCTGCTCGGTGGTCGGCAAGTGTAATTGTCAGATAGATGGAAATTAGAGTGCAACTATTTACTGAGGCGAAATACGTTACCCCCAAGAAGACATTATTCTTCGTGTTTATATAACAGTGAAGGTAACATATTGTATCAACCATTCACTGAACTAACTCTCTGCATCATATTGCAATTTAAGATTTTTTTTTTAATCTTCCATTAGACCTAAATAAAAACATTCTAGTCTGTTATTTTCTGAGGCACAAGCCTGTTAGCTATGAATCTAATACATTTATTTTCTGCTTATCAAGAAAAATATTGCTATACCACCAATGATGTTTTCAAATAAGTAAGGCTGAAAAAATAAGTGATCAGTATCAGCTGCTTCGTCCAAGTTACTCATCACTTTTTACTTGTTCTTGTGAGGGTAAAATTTTCTTGGGGGTCAGTATAACTCTCACTTTCAGAATTTATGCCCATGTGTCAAGATTCAGTGTGTGACCAAGACAACTCTTGTAGCCTCTAGAAACTTGCCCAGCTTTGGACCTGCCACCAGACCCACAGTAGATACGGGTTGTTTTTCCATAATGACAAAACATCATTCTTAGGTCTGTCAAGGTTTTGCCTTGGAGGTTATCTCATAGGTCGACACACCAGGTGCTCCTCGCAGGGACATCTCTGAACACAGATCTCTAACTGGGGTATTTTGCAGCAGCATTTAGAGCTGTGCTCATCCTTCTGCAGGGTTATACTGCTGCCAAAATGCCATTTCTCATGGCTCCTGCTGCTTTGAATGGGGGTCCTTGTCATGCCCCCTCCTCTGCCACTGTCTCCATGGGGGGTTTGATCTTTCTACTCTGGGTGGAGGATAGTCCTTCCTCTTCCCCAGCTCACGCTGCTTCACCCCCAAAGGGGTTCCCAGGGCCTGGGGTCCCTTGGATGCCCAACCGTTGTCACCCCCGCTGCCCATAAGCTGCAAAGGCAGGGGACGGTGCATGGGAGAGGCTCCTGGAGTGATGCTCCGTAGCTTTGGGAGTAGAATCGTGGAGCATCCAGTCAGGAGGAGAGCAGCTTGCTGGCCACGGGGCATGGGGCCAGGCAGGGAAAGCACTTTCCTGTAGATGAGCAGGCGTGAGGCTCGTGCTGGCCTGCAATTAATCTATCCTCACGGAAAAAGGGGAATTTCAGCCAAATATTTATTTTATACAACGATGGATGCAGATTAGGATGATGTTGGACTTCCTCGAGGGTGAGTCGAGTCACAGGATGAAACGCTGTCAAAAACACCACGCTTATGGTGTTCCCACCTGCTACTGCTGAGTTTACAACTGGAACCTCTGCCAGCATTTCTGCCACTCCGAATCGCAGCCGATGCTGCAGGAAGCCAAGCGGTTTTGCCTTCCCGAAGCTGTGCCTCTTCAGAGCCACCCTCAGCAGCCTCAGCTGGCTCTTTCCTTTAGCGAAGTGAAGATTAGCACTGGCTCACTGATTAAAATGCACTTCAGCTTCGCCAGTCACGCTGTTCTTTGAGACTCACGCTGGCTCTACTCTACCCTCTCCTCCATGTTAAAATCCTTACAGTCATATTTGGCAGATATTTGCCCTGGAAATTAATCACATCGACCATATAGCATGTATATTTTCTGTTATTAGGCCTGCAATTTGCTGCTGGCTGGCTGCGTCCCAACAGGTGATTTATGCCCCAGCAGTGTTATTACCCTTGCTGAGAGCTGACATTTCGTACTGTTTAGCATCAGCTCATTCAGCTACATTTCACGTGTGCTTTAGCGCATCATCCTGCCTCAGGCTGAGTCGAGCCGCGGGGAGGGTGAAGAGCTGTATCAGGTACAGGCCTGGAAACACGGCGGCAGGGTCACCTCCAGTCCCACAGCTGCAGGGACGCGCCATCCCTCCTTCCCGCTTCTTCGGTCTCGGCTCAAGGGCTCTCATTTCCAGTTTGGAGCCACACAGAGCTCCCCGCCTCAATTTCTTATTTCTGTGAAAGAGTTCAGAGGTTGGTAAAAGATAACCATCAAAAGCATTGTTGCAGTGCACTGTACATCAGGAGGTGAATTTATGGAGGAGTTCTGTCTCACGAGCACGTTTCAGGGCCCTGGGAGCCAAAGAAAACAACACGTCTGTTTGAGGTTATGGGTGTTCAAGAAGCAAACGAATGGCTCGCTGCAGGGCCTTGCAGACTCGCGCTGCCCGTGGCAGGGTAAGCGCCCGTACGACGAGGCCAGCGTATTGTGGAGATGGCTCTTTGGCGGGGGCTGGGGCTGAAGTGCAGCAGCCAGGGACTCTTCAGGCCCGGCCCTCTGCCCCGAGCTGGGCAAGCGCTCGTGGCACACGGAAGGACACATGGAGGTCTCGCTCTGTACCCCTCTCCCTTTCTCTTTGCAATTTCTTTCCTCAAATATTTTTGTCTGGTTTGTGGCTGTATTATAGTCATAAATACTAATAAAGACTTTTTCCTTAACAAGTCCCTAGGAATAATACATTCATGTCACACTTGGTTTCCTCAAGAAACAGTTACCGAGGGTGGCCTTTGCTGGTGCCCATATACAGGGTAATGATCTCCAGCACCTGCCCGGGGCCGCACTGATGGCCGCTCCTTGCTCTAAAAATACCGACTTCCCCACAGAAGCAAACCCCCTGGTGAACTCAGTGTAGCTCTAGTCCTGCTGCAAAATCTCTGATCTGGTATCAAGCCAGAAAGAAAAGAAACACCACATTAATCATAGTTTCTTGGATTTCAGAAAATATTTACCTTCAGTTCACCTATGCTACTTAAGCCCGGGCTCACTCCCTACCTGCTGGCTCATTGCTAATCCATGTCGTGAACTGATTGCCCGGTGAATTCCCTCCATTAAACATACTGTGATGAGCCTGACAACCACATGCTAGTGCTTCTGATTCATGGATGCTGAGGCCCGAGCACCATGCCCCTCACACGGTTGCTTTACATACAGTTCTTTCAGATTCAGGGCATGAAACCAGGACACTGGTCGAATTTACCGAATTGTTTCTAGACCTCTCCAAAAGCCGTTGGTTTCAGTGAAGGCTGGGTTTGCATATCTAAGGAATCTCCTTGGGAATAATTACAAAGCCTAAGTAACCTGAACATATTAGAGTCTGGGAGATACATTCTTGAAAGCATATCATCCTGGTTGCTGTCAGGTACCCCACACAACTCAGTGTCTCAGATGGCTTTTCCTGAAGTTGGACAGGACATATTTTTATCCCAGGCTTGTCAAATTTGATTAAAACCCCAAACAATACAAGAATTGATTATTTCTGCCCAAAATAGATAAAAAACCAAATTACGGTACTTCTCAAGAACAGACAATCTGTCCTTTTCTTTTCATTGAAATGTTCAAATGATTTGTCATTCAAATAATTTAGTATCAGAGATTTCACTTCTGATTTAGAATCGAAATTTACTTTTTAAATCCAAAGCTTTTCAATAAAATTAAAACTCTTAGTTCAAAGAATGATAAAATGACGTATGTAGGCAGTTCTGTAATTCTGTAATGTTATCCAAATGGGAAATTCCACCTTCCTTCTGAAAAGCTTGTTTTCATGGCAGATTTTCCTATGGAAATACATTATTCGCAAATTCAAAAAGGTTTTGTGCTGTGGTATTTTCTTGTGTAGGACAGGCAGGATCTTAGGACAGGTAGGAGGAACGAATTGTGTTTATATTGACTATGAAACAAATTACCATGTCCAATCTTGGGGAATATTTATATTTTTATTTTTCAAAGCATTTCACCATGTCCAAGTGTCACATCCATAAATATACTTGATTACTTTTCTGCCAGAAGGACACTCTACACTACAACTCAAAGTATATTAAAAAAAAAATCATTAAGGATATTGTTATAGCTACGGCTGTGGGCTGAGCTTTGTGGAAACAGTTTTTTGCCTCATAAACTTTATTTTCTGGTATCATCTAATGTCCACTCAACAAATCTACACTTCTACAGGACTCTGTGAAATTACTTTCTGTTTTTCATGTACTTTCCCATACCAAAAATTCATCAACATAAAACAGATGACAGCATTAGAAAAGTGAAATTTGCCAGAGATTACTTATCAGGTCTTGATCTTCATAACAAAATAAATCTGAGGGCAAAGGAGAATGGTTTTGTTTGACATGTTAATCCCTTGTATCAGTAAGTTAGTCTATAGACTGGGCTGGAACAGCCTTGTCATGAGCATGACACATTTTAGAAACGTAATGGACGTGTCCCTGCTTACTTCTTTGTAGGTCACAAACCGAGGGAAGCCCAGACCTGCAGGAGGTTTCCCTTGGCCCGTTACTTGGTACCTTACAGGTATCAGGAGGTCAGATTTGGCTCCTCTCTTTTTGTTGGTGGCTCCTCCAAAACCTGTGAGACGTTTACTTGTGCGCACAACCCTTTCATTGTCCTATCTCCCTGTGGTCAAAATACAGTCAAGTCTCTGCTGTTGTCACCAGCGCACAAACTTCACAAGTTTTATGACACCTATTACAAAAACACTTCTCCATTATTTAAGTTTTCACTCACTTATTTTTTGTAATTATATTTATTGTACCAGTATTCTGTTATCAGGGTTCTTACACTCGAAAACATGTTTTCTAAAATCAAGAAACATTTAGAAAAACAAAATTTGTGTGTCCCCTTCATGTCTTAAGGCACATATTTACACTAGTTATCTCTGTATGTGTGGGGAGAAGAGGAAGTTAGGAGAAGACCACCTTAAGCCTTCTTCCCTGCCGCATTTCTCTCTTACACCTCGTGGATGCCCAGCCTTCCTGTGCAAGAGAGGAGCTGGGGATGTGGGTGATGCCTGGACAAGACCCGTAGCATAATCTTCTGTGCTCAACCCAGGTAAGGAGCCCTCCTGGTATCGCTACTTACCCCCTACCTAAGAAGCAGGTGCCGTTGGTTGTTCTTGGGTGAAGAAAAGCTCAAGATTAGAGTACGACCAAATCTGGTGAGAGTATCAGAGCAGTCACTGTTCTGGGGCTGGGAGAAAAATCTGTCCTCGTCACCAGACCAGCCCACACAACTTCTCTTGCTTCCTGCCGTTAGCCCTGAGATCCAATGTTGGTAATTATAACAGTCATATAATATGTAGTATATATAAAAATACTATATTATAATATATATTATACAT
>NW_009610398.1:0-11686 GCF_000690535.1 Cariama cristata
CTGATCTTGTTCAGGATGTCCCCGCTCATTGCAGGGGGGTCGGACTAGATGACCCTTAAAGGTCCCTTCCAACCCAAACCATTCTGCGATTCTGTGACCACATGCACCTGGTGATACAGAGGGTGCTGGCTCTGGTGCGCCCAGCTCTTCCCACACCCCCAAGCCTACAGATCGTGAAGTCAGAGCTTTCTACGTCCAGTTAAGCTGTTAACAAAGACATCAGTTAAGCCTGTTATGCCACACGCAACCAGCTCACCATCAAATTCCCTTGAAGCAACTCCATCACTTGTTTCAACCTGCCGGCGTAAAGAGGAACGGCTGGCAGGAGGACGTTAAATACTGTTTCAGGCTGCTCTTCAGAAGGTTGTGTGGGAACCGTTCACACCCTTCTCCCGAGCACACGCTAGTGCGAATGCCGTCTGTATGTTACTCATTTCTATGATCATGCGGCTACAGCAAGGGGAACATCTTTGTTCCTGCCACATGTGCCTGCCTTAAAGGGGACATAAAAGCTGCTGGCTTTGTTTTACACTGGGATCCATGCGTTCCTCCCCACTTCTCACATTTTTAAATGTGACAGCTGGAAGCCCTTCTCCAAACTATTTTCCCCTGCTTTTATTATTTTCTTTTTGTTTAGGACAATGTTAATCTGGTCCTCTCTGATTTTGCCAGATAATTTTCTGGAGATCTCAGGGATGGTTATTTCTTGACTGAAAGGCTGGAGCGCCACAAGCCTAATGAAGACGTCCTTTCCTCAAAAAGGGGTTGATAGTCAGTGGAGACAGCAAAAGCAAGTGACTACAGGAATCTTTCAAAGCTTTGCGCGTTACAGGCGGAGAGAAGAGATCATCCTCCCCTTTGTTGTTCACATTTAAAGCGTACAAAGCCCCATATATTTAATTCCCACGTACATTGCTCGGTCTCCTGCATCGCGAGCAAGGCTATGGTCATGAGAACTCCAGCACAGCACATCCTTACCCATCAATTTTGGGAATCAGGGCAGGGCTGTGGTAAGCAGCAGACCGAGAGGGACGTGGTTTTATTCCCTGTAGGATCTCCATACGATTCCCTACCCCCACCCCACTGGGAGGAAGCAGCAAGGAAGAGGAACGTGTTAGACGCTTCAGTCTTTGGTCTTTTTCATATCTGCAAATACAAGTTTCTTATTAAAAGATAAAGAAAAAACCCTTTCATCCTCTACGCCCCGACCTAATCTTTAAATACCTAGTGAAATATAAGTAATCAAGAGATGATTTTAGCTGCTGTGGGCTCAGTCATCCCTTTCATCTACATAGAGAGAAGCCGACTAGGACTACGGGTTGCTTAACTTAAAACTGACAAAGTATGATCGCTGTGCCTGGCCATGAATATTAAAAGCAATGACAAGATTGACATTATCTAGCTGCACCGTAGCTTCTATTTTTTTTTTTCCTGTTTAAATGCTCCATTCCTCAGTTCTTACTGCAAGGATCTGAGTCAGGAAAATACAGCTCAGGCTGACATCTTCCAGAAGTGCCTGCTAAAACCCAGCTTTCGGGGTGCCAAACTTAAGACACTTAAAAGGACTCGGCTTACAAAGCAACACGATTTCCTGAGAACAAACACGAGTAAAAACACTTCTCTCGTGTCGTGTGCTGCGCACACGTTTGAGGCTTCAAAGAGGTACCGCTTGATTTTTCTAGATGTAGGGCAAGGTTGCTAAACCACCTTTTTCACCTTTCACAGCCAGCTCTGTTCTCCGAGAAGTGACTGCGTCGCGGCAGTAAGGAACTGGAGCTCTCCCTCACGCTCCAGGGACCACGTTAACTACAGTTTCTGCTCCGAATGATGACAGATGTTTCCCTGAATGTGCAGAATTCATTTTTTCCCCTAAAGAAATGTCTTAAAAGCTGCTAAGTGGCTCTAACTGAATAAGCAGTAGTTAGACAAGGGCATAAGATGGAACAAGCAAGTTGCCAAAATGTTTTCTCTTGTTAAATAGGAGGAGAAAGCACCGTTGCTTGCACAGACTTGCTCCAATGCCCAAATTGCTCTCACCACGAAAACGCGTACCCTATTTCTAGCTCCAGCTCTTTCAAGCACTGCTTACAGTTGCTTCTTGCTGGGCTGGGTTAAACAGCACCTCCCTTAACTGAGAATAACCTCCTCGTGCAGAAAACTACAGGCTAAGGTCAAGTCCTATCGTATACGATTCCTTCTAACCCGAAAGCTGTACTTCAGCTCTCACTTTATCAGAGCCACCACGTGATCCGACGACAACTCGTGCCCTATCTTGTAGTAGAGGTGGGAGTTGTTTCCAAGTAACAAGGCTAAAACCTTGGGCTGCCCAAGGTCGCAAAGGATATCTCCACTGCGGAGCACGCTCAGGCACTTCTGCAGCTGCTGCCCCGAACTCCACAGAGAGCGTACAAAGCCTCTCAGGAGACCCCCTCGTATGTTAAACCTGGGACAGCTGGTTTCTCTGCAGCTGTAGAACAAATCTAAGCGGAGCTCTCACATGGGCTGACAGCCCCACCTATTCTGCAGCAAGGATGCAGGCAGGAGCAGCATCGCTCGCTTCTCCACAGCCAAGATGTTCTCCCTCCAGCTCCCCAGGTTTTGCCTCTCCACTGCTCTCACCCCGCAGCGATGCGCAAGCATCCCTGGTCCCATGTTGCCAGCAAGCCTCAGCACTGTTCTGGACTTACCTCTTCAGGCTGCCTCACGGTACCAATTTAATCACTACAACTCCAGAGAGGCAGGGACCCATCTCTTGCTACCTCTTCCCTTCCTCATCCTTCAAAGAGAGACATTTGCTACCAGTCAACCAAGAACAGTGTTTTTGTCAGCAGATGTTCTCCTTGAGCATCTTGTCGTCACAGTTTGTGCTCTTCGATCTTTCTTAAGTAACGAGATGCTTGCTGAAAGCTGATGGTCAAGCACTCGCACAGCAAACTCTAGCTCAGCACTTTGCAAGTAGGATATTGTTTTATTGTACATGAAAAAAGGTAAGAAAGCCCAGCACTGGGCATAAACAAGCTGACTGTACATAATGGACATTGTTAGGTGTCTGAATAGGTCACTGACTCAAAAAGGAAAGTTCAGCTCCACAATGCAGGTCTTGAGCTCTGAAAACCAAGCAGAAAGCATCCCTGTGCACTCATGGCCCGTGCATTCAGCGCAGCTGGATCTTTTTGTATTTCTCACTGTCCGTTTCCTCCTGAATTTCCCTAGTTTCCTTCCATTTGTATTATGAGCCTTTGTTCTTTCTCTGCCCTCTTCCTCCTACTATTTTAAAGTGTACAGATGGAGTCTAAGGGTGGGGAAGCAAGCAGAGCCACAGCATGTTAGAAAAACAACTTTCGCAGCTTAGTAAAAATAGGATAAACCAGCTCTAGCACAATATGGAAGTAGTGACCCCTGTTGCAAGATGTAGGACCCTGCCAAACTGCAGCGACAAAGAATTTTGTATGTTAAGAAGTTAAAAATAGGGTCCTTCATGGAATTTATTTCATCCTGGTATTCGCCAGTTGTTCAAACCTTGTAACGTGGGGCTTTCCAACAGGACTACTGTCATCTGTCATGGTGGAAGATTCTTCTGCCCATCAACAGGTCTCAAAGTACCACGGCAATCTGTGCAGCAGAGTGATCCCAACTTTGAACACAGCTTAACTGAGGCACCCTGAGCAACCAGTCCAAGCCTCCCTACAGTCTTTCAGCATGAGAGGAAGGCATTTGCACATTGACAGCCCAGGTTTGGGTCTGAGGCTGACAAGCTTCTCCTTTGGACTCAGACACGTCACAGATTAAGCACGAACAAGATGAATTTTATAAGAGGTACCCGCTGTGAAAAACAAACCCAGAAGCTGGAGGTCACTGAAGTAGGGCTCCAGGCATGTGCACTGGCACTGGGGAAGCCCGGCTGGGAGAAAGACAAGCTGAGAGAGGGACTCAGCCCAAACACGGAGGGTTAGAAGACAGCACTAAAAGACAGAGCCAGGGAAATGCTGAAAATACCCACAGAAGGAGTTGTCTAGTTGTTGTCGGCCTTGCTTTGCTCCAGATTTCACAACTAGAAATGCTCCCCGCTGAGGTCCAAGACATCCCGTGATCTTAGGGGTGCTCTGGGACCAGGGTAGGTCCTGCCCTGATGGAACGGTGCTCAGCACTCCCCGCTCACATGGCACAGATAAGCTTTGCATCGTGTAAGTTTTCTACAGCCTTTCTTTCCAAATATTCAAAGACAACCTGCATGTATTATAACCAGCATCAGGACTTCTGCAGCACTTCAGACGACCAGAGCTGTCAGCTCTTTCAGCGATAATAATCACCTGTCAAAAATGCAGATCAGACTGGAGAAGAAATAAGGGTTAAAAGGCAAAAATACAAATAAGAACCTGGAGCTGTAGCCAAGGCAATTAAGAGACTGAATTCAGCTGCTTTGGTAAGTACCTTTTAATGCAACATATTCCTCCTCCAGCACAGGAGTCCTAGGGTGACTCCTTGATAATTTTGTGCCTGTGGCTTTAAATTTGCTAATAAATAGCCTACGCATTCATGCACAGGATGGATTGGGGGGGAGGGAGAAAAGAGAAAGATTTCAGATTACAACAAGAACAGCGTTTGTCACTTGCTTTAGATGGTGTGAGAGGCAGTTTCCAGGCTCTCGGACTCAGGAAGAACATTCTCTGTTCCATTCCTGATGTGCTTGGCTGCCTTCTACCAAAACCTGTTTTAAATCCATTAATGAAACTAGGCCGAGTCGGCGTAACTTCTTAATTCCCCGGTGGAAAAAGGGCACTTAGTGTATTTCCGGGAACGACAGACACCCACAGTTCCCACCACTGTCATGCAAAGCATGGCTCTCTGGCCAGCTCCTTCCTCAAAACCCACTTTCTCCCTGGAATATCACCCCCCAAGTTGTTACCGAAAGCTTTCGGGAGAGCATAGGAACTTGAGGAGATTCGCTTTTCTCTTTATAACAGCACCTCACTGCTGGCTAGGCCTGCATTGCTGCCGTGTTTGCACCAAGTTTCATACACATTAGCGAGATCACACTCGGGCGCGTGGATCAGGTCTTGACACCCATCCGCTCCGAGGTCACAAACGGATCTGCTCCCGGTAGTAAGGACGATGGGAATGATAAGGAAGGCTTTTTAATGCTGTATTTGTGCCTGCTGTAGAGGGACCCACCCAGCACCACGTCCATGCCCCCTCTCCTCAAGAGGGGAAGCACAGAAGAGCAGCGACGCATCCCTACAGCTCCATGCAGCATGGAAGAGCTTGGGAGATGCTCCCAGCAGGAACAAGGTTTGGCAGCTCCAGAACTGACCCTGCTTCCAAGGAGCTGAAACAGTCCCCAGCAGAAAGTTTGGTAGATCTGAGCGCAACTCGGTGAAGTCCCATGGGGGAGAGAAAGACCTGACCTACAAGACCACAGCTGGGCGTGAACCCGTGCTGAAATTCAGATTATAAGCAAGGCCCATTCACTTCCATACAGCAGCTCCCAGGACTTCAGTTTGCATGAGCTCAAATCCTTTAAGGACAGGGGCCACTGTTAGTAGCGACGTGAGCTGTGCCTAGGACAGAGCCTTTCTCCAGAGATCTGGAGAAGAGATGCCAAATATTTCTTATAGAAAACCCAGAATTATTCCAGCATATGAAAAGAAAACCCTCTTTCCCAGACTGTTAAGGCACTAGTAGACTACATTCTTTAAAAATCTAAGTTAAAGGACACAGCAACAGCTAATAAAATGGGCACCAGTTCCGTTACAGCAGCAGTATTTTTTGGCAGAAGTATTTTAAGGCTAACCTCCTGTTCCATGCACAGCAGCAGCCTAAATGGGAAGGATCGCTGAGTCAGCTTTTGCTTGGGGCTTCACAATGTGCTCTATGTTTTCCAGCAGGCTATAATCTACCAGGGAAAGCTGAAGTGGGGGGAAGGGGGTGAACATAAAAGCTTTGAAGAAATGTAGAAAGAAATATATGAAATTCAAGCCTCTGTTTAATTAAAAAGCCGAAGAACATGACATCACAACGCCATAGGTCTGAGTGAGCTACGACTGCAAAGACCATGGGCACTAGCGCTTGCATGTATGTGACTCCAGCGATGTTCTGCTGGGACATGAAATACTTTTTCTTGCAACTCTATGCAACAAATGACGATGCTATCCTAATAGTCACCTTAGCATACAGGCGCATAGAGCAGCTTTCAGAACAGGAGATACTGCAAGTCGTCTGTTGTCCAAAGGTCGTGTCTAACCCTGGATCTTATCTCTAGCACTGCCCAAGAGCACACACGTAAGGAAAGAGCAAAGTTCAAGTGTAAAACGATCCTTCCTCACTGTAGCTCTCCTGCCTCAGGAAATCAAGCTCGGTTGGGAAAATGAGGATCTTTAAGACTGATGTTCCTTCACAATTTAAATCCCATCCACCTCTTCCTTGACATTGGCTCCAGCACTCAGCTGTTGCAGAGCTGTTTTAGCATGCGACGCTGGCAGTCAGGCTAGTTTCAGCTAAGCGCACCAAAATAGCTCAGCAAAAAAGATCCAACAAGCATGGATGTGAGAGGAATAGTGGGAACATAACAGCCAGATCTTCTGGCTGATGCTGCAGTGGAGCCTCGGCCTGAAAGAAGTGTCCTGCACAGGACCACTCTGCTAACGGTATCTTTTGCAAGGAGCAAGGAAAAGCCTTTATGTTTAACTGAAGGGCTTGGCAGAGAAAAATCACTTCCTCTCATTTACTCTCCACATCGAGTGAAACTTCAGTTGAATTAAGAGACTGGGTTGTTGTCCCCTCTTCCTAGCCTCTCAGTGTGGTTTGCTTTTTTACATGATACCCCAAAAGTTTTATAAGCTTGCTTTTTCTTTACCAACTAAACAAGCTAAGGTGCTCAAACTCTACAGGGCAGTGTATGCACCTAGCATGATTAACTCACGACAACGTGCTCCCAAACCGCTACCTGATGCATCAAGGTGCCGAGTCTCCTCTGGCACAGGACTAAAGAAAAGTCCCCTCCTGCACAGCTTTACCTTGCCCAGATGTGCTGGTCTGTGATGTCCTCTGCTATCCTCATCAACAACTACGCCTGTATTTTGACCAGGAGCTACACCCTACGTTGGAACAGCCTGCAAAAACTCAATAACCATAGACTACTAGTTATGTTGTAGACTACACTTATTACAACCAGTTACCATAAAAGCCAGCACTCAGATGCAGAAAATATCCTACAGTCAGCTCTCCATCTTCACAGCAAGAGGGGAAGAAGGGGGGCTGCAATGTCCAGACAAAGCACCAGACCTCTGCTTGCTGCTACGCAGCCAGCCCGCGTGCCTTGACAGGCACTACCCAGCAAATCCCATTCAGACGGAGCTTATTAGACCAGGCACAGCAAGGCACAAAGCCAGCTCGGATTTGGAAGCAGCACAGCTCAGCCTGCAAAAAGCTATGCCTTTGCTAGTAAGCCCTCCAAGAACTGGCAGGTAGTCTCTGCGTGGAGCCAGCTCAGGGGTCCGCAGGCCCCCATAACAATTTATTCAGAAGCCACCTGATGGGTGCCTTGCTGGGGAAAGGGCAACTGCAGACGCAAGAAACCCAGCGTGTTCTGACTGCGTATTAACTCCGCGTGTGGCTCAAAGTCCTAACAGGATTGGAAAGACGAGACCACCACCGAAAGTTACTTTAAAAAGTTTCTCAGCCCTTATCGTGCCTCCTGGATGACTGTTCAACTTGACTAGCTGATGAAGAACCACACAGCAGAACTACTCGGTATATTCTCTGAACTGACTGAGGCTCTAGAGATGATGACGACCTACCACATCCAACTCACCATGCCTCGAGTGTTTCCAAGGAACAGGGTCTTCACCTCTTCCTCCACAGCAATCAATCCATAGGCGCCTGGGTTTCTGGGCAGCTGCTTTCTTTTCAGTTACATCACAAATCAAAGTAAATAAAAAACTCTGTCAGTGGCCTCTTCCCACGAGTCAGTTTGAACCTCTCCTTCCCCATTTTCAGTCCTATACATCCACAGCCTGTGGACCCAAGAGGACCTTGACCATTATTTCTGCATCTGAAGCACGTTATCACTTTGCAAAGCCCTTGCTTTTATTTTGCACAATGCTGAATTCCCCACGGCATTCAGCATAATCTCTGAGCTAATGCTTCGAGGTTCCCAGATTGTCACAGCCACAGCCTTGTCATATTGGTATCAATATTTAAAACCAACAGGCCCTCTTCCTCCAACACAATCTGCATTTCCAGGTTTATCACAAACGGTAAAAAAATGTATGCCCACACTCTCGGCTCAAGGTGCACATACAAAAACAGATTCACTCATGCATCGGCCAGACAGCTGACATCCATCCTGACATTTACCTCCATGTACAAGGAGGAAAGATGAATCATTCCCAGCTATACAGCTCTGGGAGTTTGCCCTTGGTCAAGCTGGTAAAATTCATAAGTCAGCCACCGTGCATCTTCACATACAGAGACATGCACCTAGAGAGAGCTGGAGAGCAAGAGGGGCAGCGGCAGCCTCTTCTGAATTAAACCGGCATGAACATAACCATGTCCTAGTGACACCTAAATAAAACCTACAAGAGCAGAGCTCAAGCAATTTGCTGTATTCTGGGAAGTCCTGGCGTATTTGTAACTGTTTCAAACAATTTGTTCAACAATTAGTTGATCCAGTTAATTAACCTCAAAGAAAGGGGAGGATTCTTCATTTATTGAGGTCTTCAACTCACAATTAGCTAAAAGCCTTTACCAGAAAGGCCAAACAAAGGCCACTGGTTTGGCACAGGGGAGAAGCGTGCCGTGCAGTTTAGCCCAGAAGAACTCACGAGCATTTCTGGCCTTCAGCTCTAGCAGCCAGGCAGAGGTTGTAGCTGAAAGTAGTTGACCAAGGAGCTATTTTGCAGGCCTGCCACATTGGGCATGCCCAATTCAGACAGGGTTTTTGTTTTTTTTTTTTTTGTTGTTGTTGTTTTGTTAAAAACCTCTTTCCACATACAATCAGACTTTTCACATAAAAGCCGCAGCATTTAACCCAGCATACACGAAAGGCTACGTGGACAGTGCGTGCTACAAGAAAGGCAATCCAGAAGCTCAGGATCAGCCTCAGAGCTGGGAAACCTCATCCACCAGACTTCCCGGGTAACCTCAGGCAAGGAGGCGGGCTGGTGCCTTCAATTCTCTGTTTAATGGTCAGGATGAAGACGTTAATCACACTGGAGCGATGAGGACCAGGCAAAGGGCATCTCCAGGGGGGATACACAAACAGGACAGTTGGTCCCACACATTTTCACCCATCCCAGTAACGGTTTTGGTACTTTCAGTGCACACATCATGAACCCACTTATTTTGGCTCAAATTGCCTAGAGAATGATGCTAAAGCCTAGTCCCTCCTGCGAAGCACAGCTCCTGGCAAAGAAAGGGCACTGAGGGTTTGCATTTTTTCATTGCTACTCCAAAAAAACCCCAAACCAGCAGCAGCAAGAGGCCAGGGTAGGCTCGTAAAGGTGCCGTGTTCCCGATGCAGCCGTACGTACTGCCCAAAGCTGCTCCAGGCTGAGAAGTTTGCGATGGTTCAGTCTGCCAGTGCGGACAAAACTGGCTGGCACTCAAATCCCTCCTTTTATTTCAGCAACAGATCTGACTCCAAATAATCTTCTAGTGCGACTTGAGACTATGAAATTTTACTGGCTAAAAAGTATACGAGCTGATTGGGGTCCCCATCCCAACATAAGCAAGGTTTAGGATTGACCCCACTAAATCCTTAGCTACCAAGCTCTTGGGGCTTCCAACAGGACAAGGGGCTCGGATCTTCTTCCAGGAGCCACCTGCCCTACAGAGCAGGTAGGAGCAATAAATCTGCGTATTTTGACTTTTCTTTTTCCTCCCATGTACTATACCTAGCTGCAAACCAGGAAGCCAATCCACCAACAACAGATGTACAGGCACCCTCAAAGCTTTCCCCATCACCCCGAGAGTGGGATTGCTGGAAAGCTAATTCGGCTTGCCTTGCCAGGTCTCCAGTTCAGGGTTGTGCCCCGTAGTAAAGTTACACCCAGCACAGACTGGGGTTATGTTAACTGGCAATCAATGCTACAGTGCAACACAGGAGGTGTGGAAAGGGAAGGAAAAGCACAGCAAATGGGAAAAGAGACAACTGCAGGGTTTGCTTTGGGAATCCTAGATCGAGCATTACTTGGGAGCTTCCAGGACCGTCCCAGGCTCCCTCGGTTTAAGTTTGATACAGAAAATGAAGAGTTTATAACTGCAATGGCTGGTATCCAGTCACTCCCCTTCCCAGCCTGTCACACATCAAGCAAAGCAGAAGCTCTGGCACAAAGATGAGCGCCTGTAGGGAATGTGCCAATTTCTGCCTGGGTTTTAAGTCCCAGGACATCGCACTCAAGGTTGTCCACAACCTGTGGCAGAGCATGCGTGGATTTATATTCTCAGTCCTGTCAATATGATCTCATTGCCTCCTAAAGCGAGAGTGTGGCCAGAAATCCCACGGCCAAAGACAATACTCATTTATTTGTTTACAGGTGTCTACGGTGCCAATACTGTCCCTGCTAAGCTTCCCCAGACCTGACACCTAGTCCTGTACTCATTAAAGATGTCTTGAGCAGCTAAGGACAACACAGCACGAATACCTACCGACCCGGCACAACATGAGCACGGCAAGTCACCGAGCAGGATGGTATCAAAGCTGACCAAAGGCTCCCCGTGCCACGCAGAGACAGGAAAGCACCCCCGGTAACAGCACTGCTACCCACCTCCCATCCAGCTCGCCTGGTGCTAAAGGAAGGAGGTAGAAGGCAACTTTCTTTTCCCAGGAGACGTTTGTTTGTAACACAGGAAGTTGAAGACAGTCAGCTCTGTAGCATCCCTCAACAACTATGACCAACAATCTCTTACTAATATTCACCAACACACTTTTACTCCCAAAGGCTTTGGAGAAAAGTCAGCATGACAAACCCTACTCATTTGTCTGACTGCAGATATTCTACCCCCATAAAAAGATTCAAACCCTGCCCTGCAATCACAGCACTGACCAGGGGAAAGCTGCTAAGCATCTTGACTGTCCCGTAGGACCAGTAAAGCTGATGCTATACCACTCCTTCAAAGGTTTCTTAAGAGTCCTTGTTAAATGCAATGGCCATGAAACCATAAAGCAAGAAAGGAGACAGCTATCTTGTACAGTCTTCAGTCAGTCCAAAGCACGCAACCTGTTTTGTACTGATTTGTTTGCAGAGGTCATGTAATTCTCTAGAAGTGGTTTTGTTTCCAAAACAAATGCTACACGCTCTTCTTTGACTTGGGAAAATAGGAAAAAAAAAAACAAAATCCCCCCCAATGCAAACAGCCAAACAGTGCTGGCGAGGCTCGCAAGTGCACGCATGTGAGCAGGAAAGGAAACGGAGAGCCCTTCCAGCTTTCCAAAGGGTTATTGCAAACAGCAGGGAGGGAGAAGGGATTTTATACATTAGGAAAAATACCGTGATGGTGCTCGTCCTTAAAGCGAACGCTGCACAACAAGAGGCCCTGGGCTGTGTTGTCTGTTTAGCACTTCTCTAAAGCAAAATGTGTGTTATCCAGCGAGACGGAGACCCGGATAGCAGGGGATACATCGCAGGAACTGTTCCTGGCTGCAGCACCGGGCAGCGTGTCGGGTGCTGTACAAACCACTGCTGAA
>NW_009610398.1:11717-14338 GCF_000690535.1 Cariama cristata
CCTTCGTATTTTTCTGGTCAAAGTGACTTTGCTGTGCATCATCCAGAGCCTATGGCAAAGCCAAGGACATCCCCATATACCAGTCTCGAGAGAGCTACAAGATACCGTATATACCAGCTGCTTCCTCAGCCGCCCTGCAATGGGAATTCTGCAGGTCACAGATGAAGAGGCAGGCACGCCGCGTACCAGCCGTGGTGTAAGGAAACAGCACGACCACGCTGGAAAATGACTCTTTCAGTGCTCTCCCCAGAAAGTTTAATAATCTCATCTTTCACACGCTTACACCTCTGCTGGATTTTTGCAGAGTTTCCCTGTGTGAGCCGTACAAGTCAGGAAGGTTAGCCTGCATCTAGCGGCGGGGAAGGGGGGTAGGGGGAGACGAAGCCGGCTGAATTCCCACCGGCTTTGCATTATGAAAGCCATGAGCTGCAATCAGCCAGCCTTTGCGGGTTTGCTTTAACCCCCTCCTTGCTGCCAAACAAGCAGCTCAACCAACGTTAGCCGGCGAGACACAGCACACGCATAACTCAACCACATGACAAAACAGGCAAGCACCTAAAGAACAACCATTTGCTTTCTTTCGGCGAGCATTTTCCAAAAGGTGCAAATTTCCTCTGTGCTTGCATTCATGGGTGCTGCAACTCGGCCTGCTGCTCTCAAGCCTGCAGTTTAAAGGAAAAAAAAAATAGTGCTACAATCCAGCCCCGCACATGCCCAGGACTTGTTACTTCAAGAAATGCCATCATTGTTCTCAAGCCAGGCAGTCGGGCGAGGAACAGGCGTCTGTATTGTCCGCTGGCTGCCTGGAGGCTTATAGCAACAGTGCTGAAGTACGAGTTCCCGAAAGGGCAGCAAAGCTGCCGCACAAGGTCGGATCAAACTCACATATCCCCAATTATTTGCTGATAATCAGTAGTAGATGCTATGAGAACAGAGGGCACAAAATGAATCTTCCCCTGGGATTCACAAAAAAAAAAAAGAGTGGTCTCCAACAGAAACGTCAAATAAATCAGTTCCCTCCACTCCCTGCCTCAATGGGTCCAAGAGCATCTCACACACGTCCTCGCACACCCAGAGGGACGTCTGCTGCCAACACGACCCCAGTTATCTGCCGCCGCAGAGGGTCCCTCGGTACAGCAACTGCCTCAAGGACCGTCCTCGCTCTGAAGAGCGCAACGGCAAGGGCTCTGGGGCAAAGCTGACTGGGCTGTAACCCAAGGCTTTGAAACTCCTTGGATAGGGAAATAAAGTACTCCATGGCTTGGCAGACCGGATAAGAGCACCCTGGAGAGCTTGAGAGAGTCTGGAGCTTGTTTAAGGTGCCCTTTCAGCTCAGCCTGCGCACCAGCTCACTCGAGGCTCAGGGTTTCAGGCAGGAATAAGTATGGGGAGTGTAAGAACTGGGGGGCTCTGCCATCTCCATGCCAGGGCGCAACAGCTGAAGTGAACCCCAGCCATGCTAACCACCCTCACAGCCAGAAACCAGCAGAGGAAATCCCCATGGCCGGGGCAGACCCTTGCTCAGCCTCTCTTGGGCTTTTTCTAGAAACAAACAAAAGAGCAGTTGCAGAGACTGCTGCCAAACAAGGAGGCTGGAGCTCTGAAGAGAGACCACGCGCCCTTCGAGAGCTGAGAGTCACACCAACATCTCCTTTAACGCAGGAAGGGAGAAAGCCGGCATTTTAGTTGGTAACTAACCCTGATTGCTTGACTTCACATCTTGGTATCAAGCCAGGCAGCCTGGGCATGCCCATTTTCTAAGCCTAGTCCTGCACAAGGCTGACAACCTAGTGTTCAGATCAAAGTTTTGGCTAACCGATGTGCTGGAAAATATTGGTGTGCTGATTTTCCATGAATGAGGCCACCAGTATGTGATTTTCCACGAATGAAGCCACGAGTATGGGAAAAGCCTGGGGCAATAGGACTGCCTGAAAGCAAGGAGCATCGCTCTGCTCTGCCTGCCAGGCCAGCCTTACTTAGCTGGTTCGTATTTTATGAAGAATGATTCAGCTGAACTTGTTCCTTGACATGAGAAAAAGGGAAGGAACGCGAGTGTGGGAAAGCAAGAGGATGGAACACAAGCATCTGGTATGGGGGAGACACTCCAGGGACATGGTGCAGCTCAGTTAATATGCAAGGAAGCACTATAAAAGCAAAATAAGACGGGAGTGAAAACAAATCTTCTTGCTAGACACACCCCCAAGCCACGGCACAGCTGGGAATAGGAGCTCTTAGCATCCACCTCCAGTCCCAGGCTTTAACCGTAAAGCAAGGCAAGGCTGCCCCTCTCACCTCTCACTCCAACCAGACCGAGTCTAACATGGGAAGATACAGGGCTTTCCCTTTGCAATCTTACAAGGAGTCTGGAATAAAAATACAGCTGGCTTCGTTCCCCGTTAGCAGTTAATTTCCTCAATCATTTTCACAGAGGGAGAAACAGAAATGCTCATGATCTAAGAGATGAAAGCAAATGAAAATAAGCCTCATAAAACCTGTACCGCCCTAAGGGAAAACTGCCCCACAACTTTCATTGGGGAATTATCAAAGGCCCCAGAGTGGTGGGGGGTTGTTTGTATTTTATAAGACAGATGCTTTAGAGAGTATAAGTCCTCAAATAGCTG
>NW_009610398.1:14509-15120 GCF_000690535.1 Cariama cristata
GCTGACCCTCCAACGAGACTAGAAAAAGAAACAGCTGATCCCAGTTAGTCCGGCCCAGGGATTCAGCTTAGCCACATCAAGACAGAGGGCTGAAGTAAGGCACAGAGCTCTGGAGGCACTGCTAAACTTCTTCCCGATAAGATGCCATCACCCCAAGCAAAAGCAACCACACGCGTGCTAGCACGGCCACAGGAAAGTGCGGAATGGGGCTAAAAAATTTCATTCATTTCTATTGCAAAACAAGAGGCCGGGGTAGAAGGCATTGACTCATTTAGGCTGAGAACAAGAAAGGATTGCTCCTGAGAGACTAGTTTAAAAGAAGGATGTTTAGTGCATGTTTCGGTTTGAGTCTGGGAGAGTGAGTATGAAACTTCCCACACTCAGAGCTCTGTTTCTTATCGGGAAAGGCTTAACACAAGCTCAAGGGCAAGAACTGTTCGCAGAAGGGGCAAAGACCCCAAATGGCAGAACTCTCCCACCCACAGTTAAGCCTCAGAGGCGACTGCAGCCCTGGATAAGCCCTGTCTGCAGGTAGCTGTCAGGTCCCTAGTACAGGATCCGACGGCACTGCGGCCACGGCTGGCACCTTGGGACAACCCAAATGACTTTGC
>NW_009610398.1:15144-40028 GCF_000690535.1 Cariama cristata
CCCCTTGCTGCGGCTGACCCCACGCCAGCCGGAGATCGGCATCCTCACTCCCGAGGGCTCTGATTTCATGTGATCCTGGAAGCCTCAGTCCACGCTGACTTCAAGATGGGAGGCAGATGTTCAGAGAATAAGTTGTTCAGCATTCTTTACAAGTGTACAGCAATCAGCATCTTATTTACTACGGCTGATGGAAATCCTTCTCTCCGATACCAAACAGTCATCATTTTTCCTAGTGACAAATCTCCCCTTCCCTGCACATACAAACACCTTTCCGCACTCATCCCCATGGGGTAATTTCAGTCCCCCTAGCAAATAAAACTAAGATACTAAAAAAAAATAATCACCCAGCTTCATTGCCACGTTGATTCAAGGAGTGGATATGTGTAAACCAGTAGACAGACACTAACAATGAATAATTAAAACAAAAATAAAACCAACAAAGGATCTAAGACCTGAAGAGAAATTACTTACTTGGAACAGCTACCACCACATTTAATCTTTCACAACCAAAGTGTATGAATAGGAAATAAGTAAAACTAGCTCTAGGGCACACGAATATTGCCCCTGGCTGGTTCATCTTGTTGTGCACAGAAAAAATACGTCATGTGCTACTCACACCCAGACATTTGGCTATGGTGCAAGGGGCTGGATCTCTCCGTCTGGGAGAAGAGCACTCTCTGGAGCACAGCAAGGGAAGCACAGGAGAAAGCTGAGAAGCCTTGAAATCACTAGCGAGAACTGAGCATTCAATTGCCTAAGTGACTACTGAAAAAAACCCCCACCTCCAGCTCCCCCAAAAGTCTTGATTTCTTGCTTTATTTGATCCTTGTTCAGCCCATACAAGCAAAATGTGCAAGAGCCCTCGCTAAATAACCGCTTGCAGTTGATGCTGAGCTGAAATTGGACTGTAAATTCCTGCTTTCTGAAGAAAAAAAAGCCCGTGGGATTGCTGTGAAATGAAATTGCTCCCTGGAGGCATGTGAGTGCTGCAGCACTTGCTCTAGATCATGTGAGGTTTACAGAAGCTGAGAGCCTGTGCCTGTCTCACCAGTACCCACTTAACATCTCAAGTAACCAGTTCTGGTCATGATAGCAAAGTGATCCAATTAGTTCCAGCCAACTCATACAGAAAGAGCATCTTTTGCAAGAAAAAGCTTTGGATGCAAAGCAGCTCCTAGGAGTAGCCAGGCTGGAGGGGAAGGTTAGCGTAGAAATTACAGTAAGAGGTCAGGATGCTGCTAACAGGTTCTCTCACCATCCATCCATCCGGTCATCCAAAGACTTCCACCATTCCTCCTCCTGCACATTGAAGGTGGGAGAGAAGCCAAGGACAGTTGTCTTCCTGCTGGAGTTCCTCTACTCCAACATTAGCATGCAGCAGAGTAAATGACTTGCAAAAGCAAAGGCCTGAAAGCTTTTCACACCATTTAATGGTCAGTCCACACGAACTGCTCCACTGTAGACTAGGGGAAGAAAGCACACACGATGAACAGGGTAGAGTTTATCTCGTTTTCTTTGTTCAGGGTAAGTACGTGTCTGTGGGTCAGAGCTTTCTTGCAGTGCTGCGTCCTGCTGGGTCTTGCACCGAGGTCCAAACCCTCGCAGACCGAACTCAGCCCAGGGGTTGGCAAGCACCGCACCTCCTGAACTCCGTGGGAGGGGTGCCCGCTTGCTTCAAAGGTAAATTTTACCCTGTGTTTATACCAGCCTACAAGGCATGAAAAGGCCTAGGAGGTCACATATCCACCACTGTAATTTCAAGGAGGATCAAACAGAAAAGCAACAGCTGGGCTCAGTGAGCAAGTCCACATTTAATTACAAATGGTTTTGGTAATAAGCAAAGGCAAGAACAAAGCCAGTGAAAAACCTCCCTTTTTCTTCCTGGCTCCTGTTCAGGCCGTGTAGAAACAGCTGCCTAGAGGAAAATCTCAAATAAGATCCACCAACTACGTTTTTATCATTTTCAGGACTGCTACAGCAGCACTGGTCCCTACGCAACGCCGCTGTGCTTTGACAAGCGTCAAGGACTGACGGGGAGATTGCAGCCGCTCACGCCGAAGGGCTCAGGTCTGTGCAGGTATTTCCCAGCCTGTAGCTCAACCCCTCTGTTGTGTCTCAAGTCAAGCATGCACAAGTACACGCACGCAATCGTTCCGCAGTAAGCTGCACGGAGGATTTCATTTGCTTTAACATCCTCCAAATATGAAATGGTGGTTGCAAAATAGGATTACCAGTGCAGAGGATGATGGACCCCGCTCACGGATCCTGCTGGGCTCGGGGAGGGGGCAGAAAGGAGCTCTCAGAGCACCAGGGATGCCCACGGAGCTGACTGATCCCTCCATCAGGTCAGGCATTTACAGCTGGGAGCTACTCCTGCTGCCCTCAAAAGGCCCCGGAGCAGTGCTGAGGATATGAAACGAGACGTAAAACACAGACAGGCAAGAAGGCTTAGTGGGGTAGGTGGAAGGCTTTTTTTTTTTTGAATGCCAGGAGCCTTCCACCCCTTTTCTGTGACAGCAAATTAAAAGGGATCAGTGGATCCCCTCATCACATGCAATACCTCTGACAGCATCAGTGAGAGCCTAACGCAACCCAAGAGCATGCCAGAAACACGGCTGGAACAGAGCATCAACCCCAAATCTCTCCAACAAACCGATACCCACTGCTGATGGGCGGCTGCCTAGCTGGGTGTCATGGGGGGACACGCTGAGAAGAATGGGAAGAAAACCACCACATCCCTGGGAACGAAGGGCTTCTGACCTTTCTAGCAAAGCCTGCTGAGAGAACTGGGTGGGTTGTTTTGTACTCCTGGCTTTAATTACAGCCAAGTGTTTAAGTTATTCTCCCCCAACCACCCCCGTGTCCCTCACAAGCACAACTCTAGCTTTTTATAGCACATCCGCTATGGATGTTAAACACATTCAGGAAATGCACTTTCAGCCCCAAACATCCCTTCCCCTGGACCAGTTAGGCTGCAAGGGTTTGTAACGTGGAGCTGTGGAACCGGATGTTTGGGTTTGCGACCGCAGCTTTCCTGGATTACTTCTGTCTGTTTAGAGAAGGGAAATTAAATAAATGCAGGGTAGGCTGGCTGCATCCAGAAATAATGCAAGCTGTTTGCAAAGGTGAAGAAAGAAAAGCCAGATGGAGAGACCACTTTTAGCTTCTCCTTGGATCCCCTGCACATAGGGCAAGGTTCTTCTTTTTTTAAATAGCTGACGAAGCTCCTGGGGGCTGACAATGGCTCACAGCACAGTGGGTGTCCACAGGCACATCTAGGATCCCAATTCATGTATTTTTTTCACTGCCTTCTAGTGATACTGACCCAGACTGGGGCTCTCCTGTAATGCACAAGGGAGAAATGCACCCTCTCCCCCAAAACTTCTATTTTAAGTAGCCAAAAGGCACCAGCAAAGAACCATCAGGCTACGCCAGGCTCTGTCAGTCCCCAGGCGTTGCTCTGGCACTCCAGAGGAGCTGGGCTTGGACAATAGCTTGGCTCCAAATCTAAAACCTGACCTTTATAATTTTTCTTAACGTAAGGGACTCGCCTCTGGCTTTATGGGACACTGCAAGCCTGTTTGCAATTTTCTCACCTGAAAATACCCTGGCTGACTTCCCAGCTGGAAGCACCCTCCCAAGCCCAAAGGCAAGCATGTTTGCCAGCAGGCTCAGGAATCAGTCTCGGATACTATCCCAAGGAAGATGACTCCCTGGAGCACTCAGACCAGAGGGCACACACTAGTCAGGCTACCCCAGTCTTCTGCTAAACCCTCAAGAGTGGTGGGCTGTTCCACACATTGATCAAAATACCACCGCTACGCCTCTGCCATAGCATCACTGCACAAACCCAGGATATTCTGCAGCAGGTTGTGAAAGGGAAGGCACGTGGAGCTGCACCGCATCAGGCTTTGCTGCTCTGAAGGAAGGCAAGATATACAAGTGCAGGGTATTTTTCCCCTCCCTTCCCTGCAGCCAGGCCAACTCATATTCTGGGCAAGCAACCGTCAGCAGGACATCACACATCAGCAAGCTGAACGATGACCTAATTAAGCTGCTTCCAAAATAATCACACCGGAGAAAAGTCAAAGGAGTCCTTGAACTCATTATTTCTCGTATTGCTTTTTATTCCATTTTTTCCATATCTGACGTGGATTCTTCACTTCAGATAAATGCAGCGTTAACTCAAACTGGGCTCTGACTACTTCTTCTGAACAATCGGAGCTCCAGCACAAGCGGCCACGCACCTTGGTAATGACTAGGCTGTGCAGGCCCACCGGCCACCCACCTCCTCCCCTGGGCCATTTAGACACAGGAGGAAACACAGATCTCAGCAGAGCAGGAAGGTGAGCAGCCCATGGGGCTTTCCCAGTGGGCTACCAAGCCTGTCTGCACTCAGAGCAGCAGAGCATTTACTACAGCAGAGCTTGAAGACATGGGACCACCGGCAGTGCGCACAGCAAGGAACTGCCCTAGCTTCAGCTGCCACCCAAACCACCTCTGTGGCTGCCCCCATTGAACAAAGAACACCAGTCCAACTCAAGGCAAGTTTTTCCAGCACAAAACCCCATACACAACACTTAGGTTACAATTAATGAGCTCTGTAGGGACAAACACTTGTGCAGCGTGAACAACAGCAAGAAGACCATGCTCATCTATGCATGCATTCATTCATCTTGGGGAGCAGCAGCTGCCAAGAGTGACACACACACGTCCTATGCTTTCACTACCCTGATCTAACTACAAACTATGCAACGCTTAGCTGGAAAAATGAGTGACAATCCAGCTGCAGCAACTGAATAACAGCCTATCTCGGGGAAAGGCAGCCTTAACTCACACTGGAGAATTGCTCTTCGGCAGATGGGAAGGACAATGTGTTTATTTGATGGGTGTTGTTTCTATGTGACCAAATCGTATGTCTTTCAAATATAAATGCAAATGATTGACTTAAATAAAAATCACTACTGGAACACAGAAGCATCTCCTCTATTCCTGAGGAGCGGGTGATCTCTCGAGCTCATCAAGATCCACACAGAGTGGCATGGCAGATGTACAGGGGACCTGACCTCTTTGTATCTTTGACAAGCATTATGATAATCTCAGAATTAGGTGTTATAGCTTGAACAGCAAGTGACAAATTCACATCGAAATGATATTAGAGAACACCAGAGGCAAAAGCCTCTCTCATTCAAATATTCCCCCAAAGTGAATAAGCAGCCACACACAGCCCAGCCTGTCACGGCTTTTTACGGTCCCGAGAAGCACCTCTCAAAGGAACTGCAGGCAATCTTGGGCAAATTCCTTGGCTACCTGCAGTTTCATCAGGCTGCTCAAGACATTTAAAGCAGTATTTCCTTACTAGCATGAATGATTTATAAGGATTGAGAAATTCAAACCTGAACCTACAAAGTGAGTCACTGGGACTCATGGGTCACTTCCCCCGCTTCCCTCCCCCCAAAATCATCACACCTTCCAGGCCTTGTCTTGCTCCCACTGAAATCCTGCAGAAAACAAATACCCATTAGCTTAAACACCATAAAGCCTATATTACCGGTTCGAGTGCCGTCTTTCTCCCTAAAGGTCTGTACCTGGGCAAAGAAATCACATACTCACCCAGAGACTGTCGGGAGGGAAGGTGGAGCTGCTGACTGCCATTTCTCTTGCTGCTTCAGAAAAGATTTAGCTTCTTTTGAGGTCGAGTCCACTTCTTTAGTGACTCTGTTGGAGGAAAAGAGACAAACCAGAGGGTAAGGAAGAGCTGTACTCACAACAGTAAAACCAAAGATCCAGCAAAGGAAACACAGAAAGCAGGTACAGGAGTCCCCATACCACCTGCGCAGAGATCACCTCCATCAGCTGCAAGCTGAAGAAGATGCATCTTGTTAAGATTTTATTCCAGTGACAAACCCTCTATATTCATGGCAGAAAAAAAAGGAAAAGAGGAGCTAATTAGAGCTGGGGGAGAAAGGGATTTTCTTTCTTCAGATGAACAGGAGTGCCTATTCATTCAAACAGGCCTGTCTCACTAGCAGCTACTAAATGCTTGGCTCAGGTCACTGGGGGCAATTCCAGGCTCTTAATTGGGCTCTTGATTTCCTCATTTGTTGGTCAGTGAGGCAGCTCTTCTGCCACCCACATCTGACAGCCCACGGCACAAGGGCTTGGCAACATCTGCAACCCAAACCAGAGCACAGAAACCGGCTCCAGGGATGGGGAACGGGAGAGAAAGCTCTGATAAGGCAGAACGCAGAAATTTGCTCTCATTTTCTAGTTAATTTTTGTTTGAGGCCCTGAGGGCACAAAATATTGAACTTCAAAAAATTATAAATCAATACAGCATCTACAGCAGGGAATGAATTACAAACATGAGAAAGAATCTCTAGAAAAACCACTCAATAATTAATTGTTAGAAAACCCCAGCTACTTTAGCCCCCTCTCATTTACAATGACCTGCCTCCAGCAACACGCTTTTCACGCTCGTGTAGCTCTTAATGAAGATGCCCTGGTTTGCCAAGCTAACAATTCTGCTCCCTCCCACAGACCCACAGCTTGGCCAGCCTGGAAGGCACGGTTCTCCATCCCATCTTCCCACAGCCTGGGCCTCTCATCCCCAGTTTAGAGGATGTGCCGATGAGATGCCAAGATCCTCGTCGGTCACAGGATCTGCCCTGGTTACAAGTCAGGCTAATCGCTGCTTGCCTCCTACCCACCAGCCTGATCCTGCAACTTCCATGTAGAAACTGGCTGAAGGACATGGAGAAGCTTGAAGAGCTGCCAACTCAGCTGGGTTACTGCTGGGTTGGGAACGAGGAAAGCTCTGTGGAGTTATTTCTTAGGCCTGGAGGCACTGGTGCCCTGAAATCCCACTTGCACACACAACTAGTGCACCCACGTCCCCATCCTGACAGCGAATCCGCATCTGAAGAAGCTGTTAGGGGAGGTAGACTGTCCTTCCTCCTTCTCCACAGACTGAAAATACAGTGGAAAAGGCATGTTCAGAAATAAGAACAAATTCTTGTGCTGTACACCTCCGGCTCAGTCTTGTTCTGCCAGTGCAGGAGGAGATTAACCCCATTTCCCCCCCGCGTTGTCACATGCCTTTCAAACCGGCGGCAGTCATGCGGATAGAGACAAATCCCACGTTATGAATATTTAGAAGTGTTTGCTGATCGGATTGGAAAGAGGTGGGGTGGGAAAAGGGGAAAAGCAGTTCAGGAAGAAACAAAAGCCTTGCTACAGCATCGCCACAATTTAGGACATCCCAAACACGCCATCCAGTAGTCACAACCCTCGGCAACAGCGGTCACGTCACGCAGCAGTCGTACACCAACGGCTACTCTACATCCATGACTTTCCTTCGACAGAATACACTCGGGGTCCTCATGCAGCAATTAGCCAGAACCCCCCACAGAGCTCCCTCCCAACCAGGAGGGTCGGGTTCAGATGAATACAATCATACAGCCTATTTATTTTGAAATGCAGCATCCAAAGAGCCGGCTCCGTCCCATGCCCCGCTGGGGAGTGGCACCCTTCTCATTCACTTTGCAGCGCTGGATCCCAGCACAGGCTCCCTCCTCCTGTCACCTCCCCTGCACTCCCATCCCATCACGGTCCAGCCCCGGCACACAGGGAGCACGCAAGCTGCCGTGAGAAACATCACGCAGGCCCCGAGCATGCAGGAATTTGAAAGGCATAGCTTAGTAACCGCACGCCATGGGGGAAAAAAGAAAACCCTCTACACTGGCCTCGATACAGGCACGGACCTGCTCCTGGGTTAGATCCCAGCTGTTAAACCCTGCACGTTTCTGGGGCTTGAAGAGTGTAGGACGAAGAGAAGGCAAGGGTTGGGAAAGGAAGCAGAGGTCACAGAAAGCATGCCTTGCCACTAACTCTGCTCGTTGCGCTACGAGATGACAGCCCAGCTCAGCTCTCACAAACCTACAGGAATCTGGCAATTAAATAACTTACAGGATCTGGACATGCACGACAGGGACTAAGTCTTCAAAGCCTGTGGCAAAGCTAGGATCTCAACACAGGGCCCTTCGGTCTTAACCTCATGAGTACCCTCAGCCTCCTCCAACCCAGAGACAAAACGGAGTGATGTCTGATCTACCAGTTGAGGTAAAGGAAGGCACAAAGCTAAGACGTACGTGAAAAATGGCTCCAGGGATTAGCCAGCCTGCAGCCTGACAGAGTTAGTAGGCTGTTGGTTGGACCGGCACTACAAGTCACAGCTCTTGGAGCAGGAAAGTGTTCAATCCCAGAAAGGGTGAGAAAGGAGAAACCTCTACCTGCTGAGGCCCCCTCAACGTGATGCACAGGGAGGGTCTGGCACAGCCCTTCAATGACAGACACTTCGGCAGCAAAGAAATCACTTGGCTGTCCAGAGGCACAAGACGGGTTGCTACCAAGGGATTACTTATGCTTTGATACTTGCATCCTCCACCATCTCAGGGTACCAGCACCAATAGCTGGGCACAGAGAGTAACACTTTGTTCAGTTGGGTTTTTTTGCTCCCTTTGCCCTGCCAGCAGCTGCTCTAGCCTATATTTTTGAAGTTGTCCGCTGTAGAAACTCAGCTGCAAAGCTGCAGACAACCTGTTCCATCAGGACTGCCCAGCTGGGGACAGAGGAATGCGTCAGAAACGCAATTAAAAGTGACCTTTGAAGGCAATTCCATCACAAGACCCACTGATTGCCTCATAAACTGAAACAAAAGCAGCTCTGAAGTAGGCTGGGGCTGGGCTGATGCCAGCAGCGACTCCTGTACCACTCCAACAGGAATGACAAAAGAACGAATACCAAAGGGCTTTACACAGTATTAATTCAGGTTATGGACATTTCAACCTTTCCCAGATCCCAGGCCAGGAAGGGGGGGAAAAAAAAAATAATCCTCTGGTCTGAATTATTATGGGAGACAATAACTCTCCATATAGAAATCAAAACACTTCTTGTTCTTCATGGGGAGAAATGGGAGCCATTATTCCAGCTGGAAGAAATCACAGTCATTACTAAGGAAAATTACAAGACCTTTCACTTTTAAATACTTGATAAATAACTATTTGCCTGACTGTTTACTGGGATGCTAGTCACACATTGTAATCCAGGAATAAACAGGAAAATAAGTATATTGTCAGCAGTAAAACAAGTAGCTAGTGTCTCACCCACTCACAGACCCTGTAATTCACACAAAACCACTCACTCTCATTGCTTTCCCTGTAAAGATTTCATTATATTGCTATGCTCTTAAATTGCATAATAAGACTTCCAAAACACATTAATTTTTTGGACTGTGCTGGAGTCTGGTAGAACAGATGATGCTACCGTACAAGGTGCTGTGCAACTGTAAAACAGAAAGGTCTTCCATATTTAAAAGTTATAAGAAGGAAAACATGCTAGAAACTAGATCACTAAGTGTCCTCCTCAGGACCCCTTCATCTCTGAACCAAGCTCAAAGTTGTACCCAAGCATTTAAGCATATCCATACCCACCCAGTCTGCAGTTTTGGTGCCCAGCTGCGGGTACGTTACTTCCAGCTTTCACTGTCGAACTCGTCACCTTTCCCTTTACATTTACCAACTGAAACGCTGCAGCCTACCCGCATGGAAAAGGCCCCAGTTACATATGCTGGGCACCACAACACATGAAGACAACCCTTACGCTGTCACGGGCTGTCCCAGAAGTTGTTCCATGGAGCACGTACTTACGGTACTGAACTGTAGCACCCTAAATTAAGAACAAGTGTTTGATCTGCTCCCAGCAGACCCCTTAGCCACATAAGCAGCTAAAAGGAAGGAATAAAGGTTAACGTGAGCACCGCATTCACACAGCTCTGGCTAATCTGCAAAAGGGGCTTAAAACCAAATTTTCATGCTTCAGTTCAGTGGCAGAGTAACTTTAATACACCAGCTTTTCTCCTGCGTTCTGCTCTTACACCAGGTGCAGAATTACCAAGTATGCAGAGGAGGGTCCCAATCCATCACATCACCCCACTCCTGCTACCACGGCACGGCACTCACACCCCAGGACTCAGCCCAGTGCAACAGTCAGCTGCCTTGACGCTAGCACAGCTGAATCCAGTCCTGTTTGCAAGAAACAGAACTAGCATAAGGGATGGCAAGGGTGCAATGTGTCAGGAAAGTGCCTAGCTCAGCAGCGAGCACCAGGGTGGCCCACAAGCCCTTACAGAAGGGCATCAGCAGAGCCACATCCTTGCAAAGAGCAGAAAAGGAGGCAGGGTCTCAAAGGCACGATAAGGGAAGCTAGGAAAGACAAAGCAGCCACACCAAGACAGCTTGCAGATTTCTGTCCATAGTCTGCTGTGTAATAGCAACCTTACGCATCCCAAGTGCTAAAATCCCTCCAACTTACCCTGACGTGGCTCAACACAACTGCATTCTCCTAATCAAGACGCCTGGTGCATATCAGACTGAGAAAGCACACGTTGGTATTTGGGTATAAGGGGACTTGGAGCTGAGAAGATAGTTAAGAAGATAGTTAAGATCCCTAATAGCAGCAGCACAAAGGTACCATCTTCCCTGACCTCCATGCTGAGAAAGGGAGAGCAAGAGCAGAAGCTCTGGAAAACGCCAACTCTTTACCACTCGTACTCAGGACACACAGTCCTCACTTGGGAAACCTGCCCCACTTTAGACCCGACACAATTATAAAACTTTCCACACAATCTTAATATTGTTAGCTCTGGGGAATCACAGACCAAAGGGGGGGAAAAATGAGGCTAATTATCCTTTTTCAATATTCCCCATCTGTGTCTAGTGTCATTAAGTAGTCCTCCAGCCTTCTGGAATGATCACTTGAAGAACAAGCAATACTCATCTGGGTTTGTGAAAAAAAAAAAACAAAACAAAAAACCCAACTAATCCCCTCTGAGCCAAGAGGAATATTTTGTCTGAATGGGATTTTTGGTGGACTCTTGTGCTTGAGCTGCCTTCCACAGACAGATGCACTGTACGAGAGGCAGGCACTCCAGCTTGCAAGATCCTGAAGCCGCTGGCATGCACATGTTCAGCACCTTCCAGGAGAGAATTAAGTCCTCACACAACTGAGCCTCCAAGCCACATCTGCCTACACGCTGGGTATGTATTTATTTTATGCTGGATTACCTGGTATAAAGCAAATAGAGCTAGAATTAATAGGTCCTCATCACTTTTCTAATCCTAAAATAAAACATTAGTTTTCTCCCTTTCAGAAAAAAACCAACATTCTCCAAACCTTGCTCTTCAAACCAGGTGGGAGAAGCTGTTCCCTGGGAAACTGAGCCTATTCCCTGAAGCAACACAGACAAGACCAGGCTGGAGTGACTGATAATTTTGTGGGCTGCCTATCTGCACAGAAGCTGCTGGCTGGTTTTTAAAAAGAAATAAATCTGCTCAGAGCTCTCCTGAAGTCAGGCAAGGGCCAAGCTGCCTGCCTGGTGCTGCTCCTCGCAGCAGGTGTGTGCTGCTATCCAAGTAGTCAGCCCAGGCTGCATCTCAAACCAAGTCATCTGAAAACAAGCAGAAATGAATGGTATTTTAACATCAATAATGCATAAAAAGTACTTTTTGACATCCACATCCTAACCTCTTAAGCCTCGAAGGAAACGACCGATTTCACATCATCCCCTGTATGACAAAGACTCTGTGACAGATATAAAGAAAACATATGGACAGTGCTGCCACCTGAGATGCTGACCGAGCTGTCAGGTCCCTTTTGGGCTTCTGCTTGCTACTTCTGCAAGAGGCTCTCTAAATCCAAAGGGAAGTAGCACTCCAGTTACCGAGCTCCCACTGGGGCTTGCAATAGGTAGAGCACATCAAACACAGCTCTCTGAAGTAGCTGACCCACAGCCAGGGCACAAGGCTTCACCCCCTCGTTGACTGGAGCTTTATCCACCCCAGTTTTAAGTATCTCCAAGCATCGGGGCTCTGTTTGCATCTTTGGATAACTATTCCCTTGGCCAGCCCCATCGCACTGCCTCAAAATCTCACTATGCATTTAGCATTTCAGTCTTTGAGGCATCCTATCATTTTTATTTGTACAACCTTTGGTATCAAAATTATGGAACACATCTCCAAGTTGAGCAACGCAGGTGAACCGACACAGCTACTGTACATGTCAGCGTGACAGTCCTCCGACTCTGTCAACCACGACTTGCAAGTATGCCGAAAGCAAGATAGATCCCTGCAACCCCACAACTCCTGCAAAGCAGTGCAATGTTCACGTTACGGATCTCTCCTCTTGCTGAAGGAAGGAATATCATAGCTCTAAAGAGCCAGGGGTTCAAAATTCACTTACAGCTATGAACGCTGGACACAAAAGTCGTAGCTCTAAAGAGCCAGGGGTTCAAAATCCACTTACAGCTATGAACGCTGGACACAAAGGTCCCACAAGGTCCCACAGATCACAACAGGAGCCAACACACACTACAAAGCAGAAGCATCCCCATGGGGAAAAGGCCAGGCTAAGCTTGACTTGGTTTGTAACGTGTTAATGAGATAGTAAGACAGCAAACAGCTTTGCCTTCCCTTCAGGCTAACACAGAAACCCTCTTGCTTCAAAATCTCTTAGTTACAAAAAAAAAAAAAACCATCTCACAAGCTGCACTTTCCGGCAGGGGAAACCCTAGGCCCAAGGGCTGCAAAGCAAGGCTCTGTCAGCATCTCACCAGACATCAAAAGCCCCTTTCTGAGCCTGGAGCTGTCAGGAATGAGGCAGCAGCTTGGAAACAAGGGAAACAGGGCCAGCAGCAAAATCCTGGAACTGGATCTGAGGCCCCTGCGATGAAGTCATGAACAGAGGGACAAAAGATCCCCTTACTAATGGGAAAAGAGCCCCTTTGAGACCTGAATAGGTCACTAAGCACCTTCTGTTTCCAGATTTTTAAAAGTCAGGAAATTGTCTGAGAGCCAGCTACAGCAACAATGTCTCCTCCCTTACCTACTGGGGAAGGGTGGGATTTTTACTGAAATATTTCCACACTAACTACACACAACACGGGCAGAAACCACTTGGAAGAACCTGAAGATGGGAGAATGCAGTTGGTCATCCAGTTCCGAAAGCCGATGCGGCACCCAGATACCACAGGTTTGAAAGACCTAAAAATGCCCAAGTTCATCTGGAGGTCAAGCCATCATTTTGGAGATGCTTTGAGACTCCTCCCTCCCTTGGAGATCCCAGCTGAGCCTTCTTTTTCATCACACTGATTACCAGTAAAAACGCACAAATGAAATCAGCACACATCCATTATTTCCTTAAAAGCATCAAGCCTTATTAGAAGCATAAGATGACTTTCAGGTGGACATCTGCTCAGTCACTTGGGGATTTTCAAAAGCACAGTAAGATAAAGGAAGACGACAGGAGTCAGCGCGTCGGCGAATGCCAGATAACGCACCGGACAGAGCTGGCACTTACTGTGTAACACTCTGCAAGTCACAGCCCCTCCGTGCTTCAGTTTCCCCATCTAAGCAGAAGCCTCATCTGCACATCTACTAATGAAAATCCTGAACAGAAGTTGTTCCTTAGGTCATTCCCCTTCTCAAAGCACATTAAGTAGACCATAACATGATTTACGTTAGAAGCAAGTGCTCTGGCTTAGAGTTCTGGCTAAGTTTGTCACACTGTTTATGAAGTTTTCATTTCTGCAGCTTCCTTTGAGAAAGGCAAATGCCTAGCGAGTGAACCAGCGCACACAACATCGCTCCTGCTCACATTTAATGACCTCATCTCTGGGCCACCATCGTGCCAATCAGTATTGTATAACATCAGGACTCCCCAAGGACATTTTGAAGCATCAGGGAATGGATGCGCACAGAGGAAAGGTTATCAAAATGTACCCGCGAGACCCTTTCATTCTTAAGCATCTTTTGAAAGGTAACATATTTTCACTTACTGGCTTCCAAAAAAAAAAATTAAAACCAAAAATCAATAGCTGTTTTTTAAATTGGAAAAAGCCGATATAAACTGTGGATAACGGAGGCATGCTCTGACCTCAAAGAACAACAACAGTGTAAGGACAGGAACAGGCTGCTGCCTACGTGCCATTATGCCAAGATCAGCATTTTGGTGTTTGTTTGTAGCAAAGCAACCAGTCACTTTTTAGACTGCCATCACTAAACAGCAGTCACATCGAAATTCCATGTAATTCTGGGTGGTTTGATTTGTCTTATGGTCCCAAGGCATCATCCCCAGGCTCCTACTGCTTAGATTAAATGTCTAGAAAAATCTTAAAAACAAAGGTTTTTGCACAGTGCAAGGTTCATTGAGGAAGTGGTATGTCACCAGAAAATGGCTAGAATACATTTCTCTAGAACCCCTTAGCCAAGGAGGACTGAGGATAAAACCCTAAAAATATCTAACATCACCAGTCATCAACACAAATCAAAAGTCCTCAGAGAGGCTGGACTTTGGAGTGGCTTTTCAAGGGGCTACTGAAATTCGACTTACTTTTTCTAACACTTTCTTACTACTGTAGTCAAAGCTGTTGCAAAAAGCACACCAAAATACCAGTGGTTTATTCCTCTGCGCTTATTAGTTCAGTTCATTGTCTTCCATATCTGATCTGACAACACTTGTCTACCTCATCTGGTGGAAGCTGTGTATCACTCGCTATCCACCTGGAAAAAAAGCAGGGCTTTCCAAATACAGGGCTTCAGGGGACAGATTCTGGTAACGCTCACCTGCCTTCTCACTCACATGTATAAGCAATGTAGCAAAGCTTTTCCAAAAAAGTACGTATGTAACACGTCACACACATTAGCCTTGATCTGATGCGCATCACACTACCTACAACATCAGCAAGAGGTGCACACCCAAGCTACCGATCTGTCTCCTGATTTTAAAAGCAACTGTCCTTCATTCAGCATTGCACAAAACCCCACGAGCACAAAACAAATGACCAAGATTCACACCCAGCAAGAAGTGTGAGCATGCTGCCAAGCCCTTGCTATAATTCATCCACTGAGTTTCCTGAAAAGCATCACAAGGTAAGGAGAGAGTTAATGGTATTACATGTTCTCTCAGTGCTCATTAGCCTAACACATCTGACTGAGCCATGCTGAGACCACAGAGCAAGAACGCAGATGGACAATTACACGTTTTTAAAATTGCTCTCTGTGCCAGCTCTGTCTTAGGACTTGTGGGAGTAAATTCCCTGCTCTTTTTAGCCCCTTCCCCTTGAAATACATTAACACTATCAGCCTCAGTGTTCTCCCCACTCCTGCTTAATGCTTGCCAGGAAAAAGCAGAAGCAGCAGCTATTCCTCAGACAGCTACCTTAAACTGTCTTCAAAGCAAAGCAATAAAATAGGTGACAGCCTCCTAAACTCCTTGGCTTACAGCCCCTTTGTTTCCCAACTTTGTCACATTTGGTCAGTCTCAGTTATCACATAAGGAGCAGAGAGGACATCACAGCCACTGAGAAGGAAATCAGAGGCTGAACAAGGACTTTGGAAAGCTCAGGCTGTTCTCAGATGTCTGATCTGCTTCTCCTGCAGCCATTTCCACCTGCTCTCTCCCCTAAAAAGGGTCCGGATCAAAGGCCTGAAGCTCTGGAAGAAGACAGCAGATCTCAGGTCAGAAAGAGCAGGCAGTCTAGGACATAGGTGTCCATTCAACAAGCACATAGATGAGTCAAGATTATTGAAATACTGGGTTTCTTTTTTTAATGAGAGGCAGCATCAAGAAACCTCCAAGAAGCAGCACAGTACAACTGCAGAGAACTGAATTATAACCTCAGCTCTGCTGCGCACAGGTCAGCACTTCTCGCCGAGGGAATAAATCAGTCTTTCGCCAGCTCTGCACAGCTCTGAGTAGCTCACCAAGGCGCAGAGCCCAGCAGCCCAGCTAACACCACAAACCAGGCTCAGAGCTCGCCACCCCACTCAACCAGGCCTAAGTTAAAGGATATGTTGACCCTGATGACTTCATGGGACATCAAAAAAAAGAAACTTTGGCCATGGCCTGCAGCCCTGCCCACACAATTCCCATCGTCAACGGCATTCTTGTACAAAGGAGATCTGCGCTATTGGCCAAGAAAAGGCTTTTCTTAGCACAAGCAAGCCTCCTGACAAGAGCCTGCCCTCAGCCACCTCGCTTCACCTTTGCTTCTCCTGCTCAAAAGGTCATGAATTTCACCACTGAAACCCACTGATCCAACTTAAGGTCCAGCTTAAGGTCCTTAAATTGCAACTTAGGAGCAATCTCCTCTGGATAATCTTTTTTTCTTGAATCCTGCAGGTAGGCTGAAAACCTGTGAAGCAGCAACACAGAATGAGTAATGAGGTTTTCTTCCAGACACATCCTAGATGATAATCATTTACAAACAGTAATAGGCAAAAATCAGGTTCTCTTTCACCCCAAACTTCAACTGTGGCAGATGAAATATCAACCTCAGCCATTATAAACCTCAGTAATGACTACAATTATTTAAGTTTATAACTACTTGGTTATTAATCAGATACTTCTAGTAGCTCTTTAAAGCACTGTATTTTGCTTTTAAGATGCGACACCCGCACTGTGAACCATCATCTTCCCTAACCTAGAATACAAGCTGCCTTTTAACTCTGCTCGGCACACGTAGGCAGCACAAGTTGTTTCCTCACAGCACAACAGACACACAAATAAAAGCAGTCGTACTGTGGCGGACCAGAGGCTATTTGAAGTCAGAGATCTGGCCTCCTACAAGAGTCAACAGCAGGGAGTCCTTCTCCAGAGATGGAGTTCACGTCTCACATAACAGCCCAGACAAATTTTTCTGACATGAGTTTGCCCAGTTCCTTCTACAAAACTATATGAACTTTTAGTTATTCATTATATCTGGCAGCAAGTTGTGTACTCAGCAAGACCCTGCTTATGGTGCAGTATGTTTGGCGCTGGCCTTTCCTAGTTTGATTCGGTACATGCAACGCATGAGTTAAGCTTGGATCTCTGCATATCCTGAGCCATGAGATACAGGAGCCCTGGTGAATGAGATGTCATCAACTCCAGCACGCCTCAGTTTCCATATTCCCGATTGGGGAATAACAACACTTCTTTAAAAAGTGCTTTGAGATGCATGGACAGAAAGTTCTGTAGGAAAGCTAAGGATTTCCCCTCTTTATATCTGCAAAGCCTTCAAGGACTTCAAACACATCAGAGAGGTTTCTGCTCCTTTGTATATATCTCTGGACTAAACGCCTTAGTAAAACCCACATAAAAAGCAGTTTAAAAAAGCAAACAATATGCATGGAATTGGGTCATCATCTGTCCCTTGGAGCAAGGAAAAAAAAAAGACCACCATAAGTCAGGTGATGTTCATGGCTGTGAATATAAGTTGAGAGCTCTCCCAGTGAGAGCACTGCGCAGGGCTTGCCGCCCCACCAAACATGAGCTTTCCAGCACCGAGTTTCAAAGCAACAGTAAGCTTTATTCGGGCAAGCACTGAAGAATACTTTCAGAAGTAGTCTGAATTAATCAGGAAACAGGCACTTAAGAAACAGATAAAGATTACCGAGTTCAACCTGAAAAGACAAGCTTCAGTCAAGCTCAGCAAAATCTCACCCATCTGCTCAGCCCTCAAATATGAAAGCAATCAAAGAGTTCACTGGACAAACATTTATCCATTATGCAAGGTCCCACAGTAAATCTCCAGCTCCCTGGCTGTAAATGCTTCAGGTTCAGGGCTCTGTGGTCCGGCAATTTCTGACACAGCAGTAAGAATGTCGTCTTCAGCACTTATCAGCTGCTCGGCAGGAGGAAGACACACAGCATGCAAGAAAGTACCGGTTGGATCTTTGCATTCGCTTATACCAGCATCTAGACAGCAAAAGGGAGCTCACACTACAGACACAGAGAGGAGATCTCAACATCTCTTCCCGAAACATTTCTACACGGATCCAGGCCCAGCATGCTGCCAGTGGCCATGCAGCTTGCATGGTAATTCTGGCCCCAGATGTGGCGAGAAGCCAAGAATTACTCACATCACAGGAACACCTGCCAGACACGTGAAAGTGCTGAAAGAAACAGGTTCAGAGCCGGCAAGCACAGTGAAGAAGCTCAAGAAAAAAAAAGCTCAAGGGTTAATGCAACATCTAATCTGCAAGTCCTCCAGGGCTCAGGAGCAATTGCCTCCCAGAAATTAGCTATTTGCCACCTACCAGCGGTGAGGACCGAGCTGGAAGGGACCGCAGTGCAGAGGTCTGAGGCCATTGCCCAGCTTGCTGGGAGTCTTTCTGGATCCCAGAACAACATTCCTGGAGAAGACAGCCTTGTGGAAAAGTAAAGGGAGCTGTGATAGGAACGCCTTGCCAGATTTCAGGAAAAGAGCAAGGCTCTCCCCAGTGACAGACGGAGAGGGGAACCCTACTACAGCTTTGCTTTGGCTTGGCTGCTTTGCTCACGCACACGGGGAAGTGGCCAAGGGTCACTGAAGCAGCACAAGCCACGGTTACACCAACACAACATTATCAGTACAGCACAGCAACTCTGCTGTACCAGGAAAGTATTCTCACCAAAAGAATAACCTGAGCATGCAAAGCTTTGGATTTAAACCACACATGTACAGAAATATAAAGCTTCTAGTTTTTTCTACTTGGAATTTGCAACGTATGAACCAAGTAGGGTGTCGAACACAGGTCTCCTATTCCTGAATTAGCACCTAAGCCAGGCACCATTACTCCTCTCAACTTCATTTTGCCTCCCACAAGCCAAATGAAGGTACACAGAAGATGTTTCAAACTAAAACCTACTCCTACCGTTCAATGACCCAACTTTGCTCTTCCCTCACAAGTTGTTACGCTGACCGTGACTGACACCACGGGGCTGGACCAGCTCCATGTACGTGAGCCGCGTTCTGCTGCAGCCCTGGACGGACACAAAGTTGACTTTCATGGAAGGAGGACAGAAGAACCATTTTGATACGCTGAGCACAGTAGTGGTTTAAAGAAAGCCAAGGGCCAAAGTAGTCTGGAGGGCAAAAAAAGAAAACAAGCCTCATCATACAGCAACTACATTTTGCAATAGATAAATCCTGGCACCAGGCATGCGATTCGCTATTAATGCAACCACACATCCTGCATCGTGAGGCAAGTTCATAAACCTGAGGCTTCAAAGGAGCTTCAATCTCCTCTGCCAGAGAAATTACTTGAACGTCCTTTTAGATGCTGAACTGCCTTTGCAAATTGCTCCCACTGCCCACAATTACAGCCATTTGGGTGACAGTCACCTCCTGTTCTTAATCTATTTAACACTAGGAAGGAATGAAAAGCAGACAGAGGAGTCACAACTGGAAAACACAGAAATCAGTTAAAGACTGTTTTCAGTTCCAGGATTCAACTGCTTTGGTTTTACAAGGTATTACTAAATGATGTATTTTGTAAAATTAAAAGCCACTAAATTTAATTCTTTATTTGGTAACTGGTAATTTGTAACACTCTGAATCTAAAGTTCAGCATTAGCAACTGATACAAGCACAGACTGTTCAAAACCTACATTAAGTGCAACAATAACCTACAGGGGAGTTGACAGCTTAAAGAGGAAGGTCTTTCACTATTCTAGTACAGCCCTGTAGCTGGAGATCTCTTTCAAGAGACTTCTGCCACTCCAATCACACAAGAGAGGTTATACCATCTTCTTACAGGAGAGACTAAGTTGTTCTGCAACATGAGATCAGGGCTAAACGATCTTCTGTTAAGAGCTTCAGTGAGCAAACCGTCGAAATTTGTGCCCTGAATCTATCAGTGCCTAAATACTGATCTAAATTCTTCTCAAGCTTTCAAAAGAGCGACACTCAAAAGGACCCTCAAACCATTTAGAAAGGAAAGCAACTGAGACAGCTCCCTCACTTCAGCTCTTCGGTCCAGAAACACACGCACCCACAACTACCATGCGTTCGCCTTTGTAACCAACAATTTGCCAGCTGCTTCCCAGGCAAGGAAGTCAGTATTTGGTATTCAGAGCATTAGGGTGGTGCAAAGAAAACCTCCTGCTATTCTAAAGGAAAAGCAGCTCTCTGGTCCTCACCTACTGCTGGTACAGGGAAATACCAGTAGCTGTAAGCAGTGATAACTCCTTATATCCTACCCACTGCTACCAGTGTAATGCATTTAGAGATACAAGACGTAGCAAACAACGCAAAAGCTTCAGCTTTGAATATCATAAAAATCAAGGGGGCAAAAAACATTGAAGGATTTTTCTGTTATCAAAGAGCTAAAGAAAGTAGCATGTTGTAACTCTTTGCACCAGCAGAAAACAGTCCTCCAGACCTCGCTGCAAACTTTCTGTTGCTGGCTCCGTAACCTGTTGATACAATGGCTGCTGTAAACAAAAACACTACTTTAGCCTTGGTGGTTTGCAGGATTACAGTCTCGTCATTGCCCAGGCTCCAGCTTTTGCCTATTTGATCAAAAATCAGTAGAAACTTGTATCGGTATCTTTGCAGTTCCCCAAGGGACACAGCCAGCACTGCGCAGTACAACGGATACTAGAAAAGCAACTGGTGCAGAAAAATATGCCTTTAATTTAGCTATAGCTATTAAAAAAACTACAGATAAGATACTGACATCAAAAGCACAAACTCAGCATCTTAGCAGCCCTGGACAAGTTCTGCTCACATAAGGCAAGCCACTTTTTGAAGGACAGAGAAATCTTCCCTGACCCTTCCAACTAACACTACCAATAAAAGCAAGAGCAGCACTGGTAAAGCTAATCTGTAACCACCACGCAAAATCTAGAATGCCAGAATCAGACCGACACCGGAGTAATTCTATACTTAAATCATAATTACCTAGGGCTTCTTTTCACAGAGACAGGTAAACAAGAAGCTTCAAGGCAGATGTTTTTACTAGCTCCCTACTTTAGAGAGTCCTATATGTCACAAAAAATTGCACAAAATCGGTTTCTTTCCGCAAGTGGAAACCTCATGTTCTCAAGTAAGCCTACGAGGCAAGTTTCCCCATAAATCAACCCCCTCCTTTAAGTGACACACTTCTATGCTCACGTTGGGACATGATACTCGCCTACAACACACAGATGGACATGCCCAGACTTCAGGTAAGATTGCATGCTGATTTCATGCAACCCTAAAGCACCAGGAATGCAGTTCTGCCGTATGGCATCCGACGATACGTCAGAACCCAACAAGGCTTTTGTATGACAGCCCTGCGATCCTACAGCTTCAGCTATTCTCACCTGGTGGGACATCGCGTTCGAACCAGAAAAAAACATAGGAAAATTGAGGATAAACACGCTGACGGCTCAGGAGGGGACTGTACATCAGAAGATAAAATTTCTGTCTGTAATTCTGCTACAGATTTTTATCTGTCCATGGGAAAGACTTAGCCTTTCCTTTGCAGAAAGGGCATGACGGATACTCTCTCTCAGAAAAGCTGCAGTGGTACAGTTCTTTGTCATTTCATCAGCGAATGAAGGGTATTCCTACAGCCCGGATTGTGCAGGGAAACAGGGAAGCCCCTACTATGACTCATGGCTCTCCTCAGATTTTTCAAACAGCTCAGGCAGCAGTGCTGATAGGAAAAGCCAAGAGCAGCGGAAGCCCCTGCTCTCTGCTTCCTCCTCCAGATTTGGGGAGCGTGGGTGTTATTGCTGGGAACTGCTGCCCTCTGCTGCCACACAAAATCGAGGCAAAATTCTCTTCTAACAAAGCCAGGTTTACAGCTACATATCAAAAAAATACACACCACCGTAATAACTACAAGGTCACAGTGCATTCAGATTTCAAGAGGGTTCACCCAGGCCCCTCAGTTCTGGTTTTAGGCATTTATAAAATGCCTGCCCCTTTTTGCAGCGCATCCCGAGAGGCAACTTGCAAGGCAAACTTGGACTAAGGGATGATTATACCTAGTCCATCACCTCTGTTGCAACTGTTGCAGAGGTAAAAGCACTCAGGTATTAGTCCGTTCAGCAAAACACCGCTTAGTGTCTGCACGTCTTTGTACTGGATTGTGAACACCACCAGGGAAAGTGCTAGCAAATATCCTGCTCCCAGCACAGGACTTGGACTAAACTGAAGGAATAAAATGCATTACCATCATCGCTGTGGGGCCACATGCGGTTCTCTCCTTGTCTCAACCTTCACAGTAGCAGTGCCACCAGGAAGCTTTGCCAACCATTTTAAACACTGTCCAGATGGGGAAGCCTAAGTGAATTTACAGGCATATTTGGAAGTTGAGCAAAGACTGAGGTCTGCATATAAGGATACTCTGCAGCTCTCAGGCAGGAAAATCTTGGCCTCGTTTTCCTTGAGGTCTGTATGTGCTCATGATAAAAAAAAAAGTGTAAGGAAAAAAGGAGATGTGCTGTGCTTCACAGCACATCTCCAGCCTGCCTGCATAAAAGCGGCACCCAGATTGCACCGAGCCCACAGCAGACGCGTCACATCTCCCAACTTACCTGACTTCCTCACCAGCAAAATCAAACACTTTGGTGATTGTCACTTTTCCTGAATCTTTTGGCTTCTCAGACTCTTTTGGTTTCTCCTGAAGCTTGTTCCCACTCTTTTCTTCTTCAGCCTACAAAATACAGGAAGCAGAAAGCAAAACAATGCATTTGCAGAGCCAAGCCAAATTATCACTCCAAGGGGCCAAGGACCCAATGCAGACCGGCAATTAGCACTGCCATTTAGCAAGTCACCCACAGACAAGAAAAAGGAAACAAACACCCCTGCCACCAGAAGGAAATTCCCCACTTTGCTTCCAGGCTCTCACTGGAACTCAAGGATCAAAACAGACCCAAAACGAGAAATGAAATTGTAAGTAAATGTAGGAAGGAGCAAGAACACACTGCTGTGGTTCAGAAAGCAAGCAAAAGCCTGAAGACACAGTTCTCCCAAACTGAGCACCAGCAGGTAGTAAAGCTGCCAGAGTGGATTACACAGAAATATGTTTATTTTTACTCAAGAATACAGAAGAACACAACCCATCAGCAAAAAAAAGTTGATCTTCAGAGAACGCTGAAGATATTAAGCTACTTGTCAATAACGTCTCTTTGAGAGGGAAATATCTTTATTAAGTAATTGTCAACGTCTCTTAATTTACTCAGTCACAACTACAGCTTTTAACAGCACACATAAAAAAACCTCAGACATTATAAATAATCAAAACAAAACCCAAAATTCTTGCTCTAAATCAACCACACACCGCAGAGATCTTCAAGGAGATAACTCAAGTCCAAATTAAGAAGTTCACAAAGAGAACAGAGGAACTGCATCTCTCCATAAATTATTCTAGGCTATGGAGGAACTTTCAAAGACCACTCAAGTCTTAGCAATCTGCCCATAAAAGTAGAATTGCTCAGAAGAGAACTTCTACTCCCTCCTTCTCTCTAATTCCGCCTGTAACCACTTCAGCTGTTCAGCAAGCAACAAGTGAGGTGGAGAGAGGCAGGAGGGTTCAGAGGAAAGGATTCTTCTTCTAAAAGTTGCAAGCAAAGATTACACACCTACACTTGTTTTACAACCTTCCAACAGTTGTAGAAAGAAGCTTCACACAGTGAATAGAACTCTACTCGCCAGGCATCACTGACTTTTGTTATAAAGTACTTTTTTAGCTGCCCACTCCAAAAAAAGACAATTCTAGCAACAGAGGGTCAGTTTTGGTACCTTCTTCCCTTCTACCACCTTCAGCGTGAAAGACTTTGCAAGGCAAATACATGCATGTGGTTTTATTAAGAACCAAATCCTTTTAAATAACTGATCACACATAGAATTCTCTCTACAGAAAACCTCTGCAGACTGAGAGCGAGAGCAGGTTAATGAGGCTTATGAAGGAAACCACAGAAAGCCAGATTCATTTTTCTTACAAACACTCATCCCAACACGTGGCATCTTCCAGACCCCTCGCTGTACCAGGATGAGAGGCAAGGCACAGAGATGTCAGCACAGGTCTCTTCCGTTTCGTCATTCACACACACACACAGTCTCCCTTTTTTTTTTTGAGCATCAGGAAAGGCACAAGCCTTGAGGGAGAGCTGTGCCCACAAGCACAACTCAGACTGAAGCTCACTGAACTGCTCCTACATCACAAGGAGAATCCAGGACCAGGAAGAAAAGCCAACAGAGCTCTGTGGGACATTCCAAAATGCTGACAAGCAGCTCCAAAAGCAGCACCACCAGGTGACAGAGCTCCCCACTTGGAAGGAAACCAGCAGCTTACAGTTTGGCCCATGACAAGGCTCCAGGCTTACAAGGCAGATGGGGCAGGGATTAACACAGCCTCTTCCCAGCTCTGACAGACATCTGGTACCAGCTAGAACCAATGCTGTGTGCTCTAAAGCTTCAGGCCCTTCCCACACTCCCTGGGTGAAGGCCCAGGCCCCCGTTACCTTCTTAGCTTGCGTCAGTTGTGTGGCAGCCGCTGCTTTAGGTTTCTGTCCCACATCACTAAGGAAACTGGCCCAAAGAGCATCCTCTTTCTTTTTTTCTTCTTCTTCTCTGTTTCTTTCCACCTGCTGTACATTATCCACTTCCTCCTCCTCCTCCTCTTCATTCTGCTGAGCTTTTTCTTCCTCTTTCTCATCTGGCTCTAGCAAGAGACCTCCTTTCTTCCTCTTCCTGGAAGCAGATGCCAAAAAAAAGAAAAAAATACTGAGGTGCTGCAACACTACTCCAGAGCTGAACTGCAAGCATAAGTGAAGCAACACAGTACTTCATATTCTCGCCAAAACATTCCACCTGGGAGAATTTCCCCTACTCTTGAGGGTGAAGCTACTGAATTAAAAGATGATGCTGTTCAGAAAACACAGCGAGACTGAGGCGGGCAGTCCCCCTGAAGCGGACTGGCACACGTGTGTATCTGTACGTATAAAACGGACTCGGGGATACCGCAGGAACCACGAGGGGAGGAAAACTTGGGCTGGATGGGAACCAGCCTTAAGTAAACTGTACACACGCG
>NW_009610399.1:0-1902 GCF_000690535.1 Cariama cristata
TCTATGATTCTATGATTCTATGAAAAGCCAGGGTTGCTCTGTGCTGGACACAGCTGGTTCCAGCCTGCTCCGCAACAGACTCACTGTAGAACACAGCTGAATCCATCAGCAAAGCTGGTGGCACCTCTGTGAAAGCATGTTTAAGAAGGGGCAAAATGCTGCACAAGCAGTGAGAAGTGAGGGAAAGAAGTGTGAAAAACAGACCTATGAACATCAAGGTCAGAGAAGGAGGAGGAGGTGCTCCATGCAATGTAGCAGAAATTCCCCTGCAGCCCATGGAGGATGATGCTGGAGCACATATCCACACTGTAGCCCATGGAGGACCCCACACAAGAGCAGATGGATATTCCCGGAAGTAATTGCAGCCCATGGAGAGGAGCCACATTGGAGCAGCCCATGGAGGACCCAGGCTCGAGTAGATAAATGTGTGAAGAGAAAGAAGCAGCAGAGAGGAACTGTTACAGACCAACCATAATTCCACATTCCCCATCTCTGCCATGCAGCTCAGGGAGAGGGAAGGTAGAAGAGATAATAATGAGTGAAGTTGAGCCTCAGAAGAAAAGGGTGGGGATGGGGGGAAGGTGTTTTAGTTTTTGTCTTTGTTTCTCACACTCCAACTCTCTTTTTAATTGGTAATTAATTAAATTAATTTTCCCCAAGTTGAGTGTGTTTTGCCTGTGACAGTAATTGGTAAGTGATCTCCCCATCTGTATCTTGACCCAGGAGTTTTTTTCATCCTATTTTCTCTTGCTGTCCTGTTGTTGACGGGGAGTGATGAAGTGCCTGGGTGGGCATCTAGCAGCCAGCCAAGGTCAAGCCACCACAGCCTCTAATGTTCTTTCTTACACACCAGTTCAGAACAAACATTTTTGAAATCTCAGAAGAGTATTGGTAAGGGAAAACACTTCTCTACTTAATTCAGACAATTAAGTCTGAATCTAATTACTGTTTAAGTTTTTAGGTGTGCATGTGCGCATGCACATGTACATGTTGAGAAGTTACTAAAAGTGTTGAACTGAAGCTAAGAGTATCACAAACTTGATCTTCAGCTTCCTGGTAAAATTCAACTGATGCTTGGTCTTTCAATTTTCCTTACAAGGAAGCAGTTACTTACCTGTTCAATTAGGAAGGAAGAAAGTAAAGAATGTAAAACTTCTTTGAAAGAATTCCAATTTGAATATGAATAGGAGTAATTCCTACACTTTTTATATGTCTATTAAATCAGTTTAAAATAAGTAAATAGAATTTGTCTTAATAGCTTATAAAAAAAAGCAAACAAGATCGAACAGAAGTGGCTGACTGGGTTCAAGTTTTACTCTCTCTGAAAATATTAATAAAAATATCTTATACTTTATTCAACAATTCATTAACAAATTGACATATGATTTATGAGCTAATTTATTTTTGTCAAATGATAATTTTTCCCTGTCAAAATGCAAAACTGCTCATGCGATCTATTATTTTAAAATAATGATCATAGGTCAAGGCTGAACATTTTTAATTGAACAGTTGCTTTGAACTGAACAATAAATTACTCATCAGATCTGGCACGATCATTATATTCTTTACAAGGTATCTTTCTAAAAACTGCCATCATCTATTATCAGTGTGAAACTTTTAGTATACAACTTTGCACTTTTTTTAGCATCAGAAGTGAAACAGACTTTATAAATAATTATCTTTTTTATAATGATTTATTTTAATACATAAAAAATAACAAGAGGAACTTCAATTGGTAAGTAAGAAGAATCAGATATCTCACTACCATACAGATAGTCTTTAAAAATCTTTAGCATAAGGATTTACCTGCTTCTTGGGTAGAAAAACTGATCAGAACAAAGCATATCAAAACAATTACTTTTAGAGCACTTGAAAACAGTCTAGGTCCTTAAAGTAACAAGA
>NW_009610400.1:0-7196 GCF_000690535.1 Cariama cristata
GGGAAGAGGGACTGCGGCTCCGGGGGTCGTAACAACGAAGCGGGCTCTTGCTGGGTGTCACGAAGCAGAACCAGCTGGCCAAGGCGTTAGGGACCGCGAACGTGCTAGTGTGTGCTTGCTCACGGCAAACCACGCCGTCTCCCCATTCTCTTTAGTCATGTATGCCGTTGAATGGTTTCTACCTGTTTCACCCTTCAGAAAAGCTTCATATTTTTCTTTGTTGAGGGATGATGGTGCTAAAGGACCGACTGATCGCTGGCTCAGAGGAACACGAGGTCGGTCACTCTGCTCTTAGTCACAAGAGGTACCTATTTCCTGAAGCTTTCCTCACACATCCTCAGATAAAGCTGGCTCGTGGGTCATCTTGTTAATACACAGAAGTATCTAGGGTGGCACCCACAATCGTGGGATTACACAGACCCTGATCTGTAGAACTAAAATAGCTGATTTTCTACAGGCTTGTATCCTGTATCTCTTTAACATAGTAACACCTGGTTCCCACATCATTCCTTTACCTTTTCAATAATTTTAATCTAACCACCAGTTTTGTAAGGGGCGGGTGTTGCTTGTCCTTAGCTGTGTGCTCATCAGTTTGCTGGTACATGCTTGCTGATTAAACTCAGCATTTACCAGGAGGCTTTTTTTCTTTTGGCTTTAAATAGCTAACCTTTCACTTAGTGGGAATGAGGGTCCTTTCTCCTCTCTCCAGCTGCCAATTTTCACAAAATTTGTAGGACTTTATGAGACTAGTATTTGCAGGCAGGGAAGAGGGGAGAATGAATTCAGCCAATAGGCTGAAAAGTTATGAAAACACATACGAAAGGACAAATAGGAAAGCTCTATAAGCTTCAGCTCCTTAAGAAATGAAAGCGACCTTATCTCAATTATCCAGAGAAACAGAAAGTCGGAAAAGCAATGGCATAAAAGGAAAAGTTGTTTGCTCAGTGCTGCACTACAGAATTGGAAAAAGAATCTGTATCTTGACAACTGAATGTCCTGCTCTGTTTTATCATCTTTGCAAATTCCCTCCATGCCTGCAGTCGGACACAATGGCCCACTCTAAGCAAAAACAATTTCTGGTCATAGACTCATGTTACTCTTCTTTACTCCCTTTTTACCACTGACAGTGTGTGTTCTCCACATGTATAGTTAGGTTAGTCAGGATGAAAATTCAGAACAACCAAATGATACAAAAAGGAGTGACAAAATCAACGATTTACAACTATGTGGTAATCCAAGCTTGGAAAAGACAATTCACTTACTTTGGGTCTTTACTTCTAGAGAACTCAAAAGACCTATGGGCTGTAACAGTGAGGGGACTGAAGGGCAGCATGAGACCCTATAAAAGCTTGTTACCTCAAACTGAGGGTATCAAGTATGACTCTGAGACCCCTTTGGATACCAGTAATATCAAACTACTGTAAATGTGGGTGATTTTTTGCATTTATTGTATTCCTCTTCTAATTACTTAGTTTGCTTGTATACACTTTCTTGGGATCTCCTCACTCCTGAGTTTCAGTAACACCTAGTACAAATGGCCGTATTGTATGTTGGCTCCCTCCATTACAACCAATACATTAATATTTTCTCATTTTTTTAAGCCCTTTGTTCTCCATCTTGGACTCCATTGCTGCACCTGACTTCCCTATCTGGCTTCATAGTATCTGAAGCAGAATACAACTGTACCACAAACCAAAAAGAAAATTCAAAATGAGAAAAAAAAAAGTGATTGAATTAACATGACATTTGCCAACACTTTACCATATGGTACATCTTATTCTGCTCTCCTTTATGTCTCTCTGTCTATTCTGCAAATGAGCTAGATATAGAATTTGTAGAGGAGTACCCTGTACAGTCAGTATTAATACACTGCAGAAGCACATCAGAAAAAAAATTAATCTTGTAGTAGCATTTAGGATGACAAACACGTAATTGTAGGCCTGACAGCCTAGCATTGATCCTGGGCAGAGTAATTCATTAGTTGATAGGGAAGTTTGATTAATCAGAACTAAACGTCGATGGTACTGTGCCAATCAAATAGGAAAACAGAAGCAAGATCTTGTAGCATTAATTTGAAGGCATTTATCTGTAACACCAATAGAAAGTTCTGATAAAGAGGTTACTGCTGGCTTCTTAGAACTTTTGTAGATAACTGACTTGGCTCCACAGAGGACTGTGACGAAGAAACTGGGTGGTATGAAATTAGCATACCCATTATTCTAACAGGAACAAAAGAGTCTTGTTAAAATGAAGATAAAAACCCTGCTGCTAGGGGATAAACTAGAGTCAGTTACTCTATCATAAAGTTTTTCATAAAATGTTCTGGATAAACACAAGTTGATTGTTTATTCTAATCTTTTTGGTGCTGATAATTTGTTTAATAGTTTGCTCGAGAATCTTGGAATTGTTAATTCACGTATTTCCTGATCCTATTTTTTAATACTCACGATAGCAGTCTTCAATGCATCAGGAACTCTTGAAGATACTCACTTAAGGCACAGAGATTACTCTGGCTTTTCCTTAAGTATCCTATAGTAAATTGTATCAGCTACAGAGCTGATTCTATTTATCTCATTTAGATAATATTTATTCTTTTCATATCATGCTTTGTAGGTCTGGTGCCTTCTTAGAATTTCAATTAATATTTTTTGCTTGCAGTATTCCTTTTGTACCCATTCTTAGCCAAATGTGTTTGTTCCTCCTTTTTATTGGATTCCTTTTTTGCTTTTTCAAACTCAATAGCTTCCATTGGAGTCAAAGTAGTGTTGTCCTATGTTTACCTTTACCTTGCATCACATCAGTTTGCCATGATGCTCTTTTTCCAGTAAGTACTGGCACTATTCTTCAGAATAACTTCCCAAAATATCTTATTTATACATCTGGTGTTTTGAGTATGAGAAAAATTGGCAAAATTCAGTTTATATGGTGAAAAAGAAAATCTAAGTTTCCCCGACTTCTTTGGATTTCACACAAGAAAACATTTTTAATTGTTGCTTCTTGACCATTTGCAGTAACAGTTAATCTTCCTGAAGAACAGTATTTGATATTATACCTTATTTTACCCAACAGCATTATTTCAGTCTGATGCTTCTCTCTACAGGTTTTTAAGTACTGAATTTAGGTTGGATATTAGGAAGAACTTTTTCACTGTCAGAGTCTGTTATGCACTGTTAGGCATTGGAACGGACTCCCCAGGGAGGTGGTGGACTCACCATCCCTGGAGGTGTTCAAGAAACATTTAGATGTGGCGCTTCGAGACATGGTTTAGTGGGTTTAGCGGGCATGGTGGTGTTGGGTATACAGTTGGACTTGAGCTTTGAGGTCTCTTCCAACCATAATGATTCTATGATTCTATGAATAGAAATCCTCATTGAATAGAAATCTGAGAATGTGCACTCAGGAATTTTTTCCTAAAAATTTTAGAATTATTAATGGAAACACAGTTTACATGAAGTTTCATCCTAGTAAATTCTCACAATGGAATACTCACTACTTCTGTGTTTGATTTTAGCCAGCTGTTTCAACCTGCTTCAGATCGTCTAGTATATAGCACAAATATTTTCTGTTTGCTTCAAATTATGTAATATATAGCACAAAGAAGAATCAGAAGATTCTACCATACCTGTTCAGTACACAAAGCATCTGTTGTTTGGAACAGAACCATTGTCGCAAAGGAGTGGTTTAGGGTCGCTCAAAGAATCACTGTCAGAGGTATTTGCAAAAGTGGTTTTTATATGAATTTGTAAAAGTGCAACTTAGCAAAGTTTGATGGCAGGGCTCATTCAATTGCTTACTACATGAAAGGGATATACCTAGGAAAATCAAGTTAGAATCGAGCTAGAATGATTTACACAGAGACCAGAGACGATAATTACTAGAATTCTCAAAATTCCAGTAACGATGATACCATGTATTGCTTGAGCTATGATTCTGATAAGGGATGTTCTGAGACTGTTTTACTCAAGCTTCCAAGGCTGTTTTGCTCGAGCTTCAATTCAGATAAGGGATGTTATTCCTGTTCTCATTCCCAGCCTTGGCCAGGCAACAGAAGTTGCCAGTACAATCAGTGTTATTCCCACCTTAGCTGTGAAAGAGTTCCTGGTACGGTCAAGGGACACTTAACCACCCAATTTATTGCACAAAGGCTAAGGCCGTACAGCGATTCCCGAGATTGTGGCAAGGCCCAGAGAGAAGAGGGGGGATGCACCACTGCAACCATATGTATCTGATCCCTGCTATCACCCAATCTGACTGAATGTATAAATTCTATTCTCATGGCAAGATCCTCAAATATTTATTGTTCCTGAAGACAGAAATACTTTCCACTAAAATGTGTTTCTTACTAAGTTTTCACAATAATCATAATCTCATTTTTTTTTCATCTAATGGGATTCTTAAACGTTATAGTTCAAAACTTACTTGAGAGATCTGTATTTTTGCTGTTTCTATTTATGAACCTGGAGGACTGACTAACATAAGCATTTTGAACACTTTGCAAGAGGTCAGTTATGCACCTCCGTTGATAGTAATAGTTGAGTTTTCTTCTCATCTTCATTATGTCTCAGCAGAAATTAGTTTTAAAAAAAAGGAAAAATATAGTTACAAAGCCTAGTTCCTAACAAGTCTCTTCCTTCACACAAAAAGCAGCACTTTTTTTTTTTTTTTTTTTTTTTTTTTAATAATAAAAGAGTCACCATTTTTAAGCATGGTGGAGGGTTGCCATGTTGTCCTTATGAGGGTTGATATTTCCAGTAACTTTTTGGTGTAATGCTGTGGTATGTCATTCCATACAGAAATTAAGAAAAATGCAATATTGCTTTACAAGATTAGAGGAACATCCAAAGACAAAAAATAGCTTAATACTACAGAATGTAAAAAATTGAGTTATTTTATATTCCTGTTTTTCAGATACCAGTGCAGGTTAAGAAGAAGATAGTGTCCCAAGCCAGACAAGGGAGAAGCATGTAGAAGCTAAAATTGTATTAAAATTCCCAAGGCTACCAAAAGCCTTGTTTACAACACTTTTCTTTCCAAGAAAAGCTAGGGCATCCTTTTATACTGTCAGATATGCTGTCACACATGCAACAGATATGTGCCATTTTATAGCCTGTATTCACATGATTCTAAGACCCATTTTTATAGAAACAGTAAAACTACTGATGTATTCATTTTTTCCACTACATTGGTGAGAAAGTGTAGTTTATTTTAATACATGGTGGAAACACTTAATCATGCACAAATTTCAGTTCTGTGATTCCAAAGGTGTTATTGCAGCTTGTGTTCTCACGCAGCAGTTAAACTTCAGTTTGATCCCTGGCTTTAAGGTTTGAAAAGTTCTTTCTAAACCCTCTAGTGGTGCCTTCCCACATCTGTAATTTTTCTCTTGCCATAAAGCTGCCTGACTTGCATACTCTAATAGGGGTAAGAAAAAGCTATTGGCAACCAAAACTGATATTTTTTTTTTGTTTTCTTTTTTTTTGGTAACAAACACATACACATGTTCTAAAGAGTAGATGCTAGGACCGGAACTTGAAAAAAAGCTTTTTCTTCTGCCCAGTCTTTGGTATCACTGTTACATTTGCTAGTTTTACTTGATGTATTTGCTATATTGTTGCTAAAACCAAAATTCAATTAGAGTACTTGAAGGTAGTTTTTGTCCTTCAGCCTCTACTCGCAGGACAGCATTTCTGTAGAGTATCCTTTACTAAGCAGATGCCTCGTTCCATGTGTTTGTAACACTGTCACCATTTTGGCTACAGAGCTCTTTGAGTTAATCCAAGATAGCTTGTAAGTGCATTTTTATTTGTTCAGGGAAGAAGATATAAAATGCTTATAGATTATTATTGCTGTGCCGAAGACAGTTAAATAACTCCTAAGAATGTTTATAAATAGTTTAGTATCCATAGATGCTTATATTTAGTGGATGTAATTTAGCCCTTAAAGGTCATACTTATAGTTAATGGGAGTTTCATGGTTTTTTAAATAATGTATTGAGTTGGGTTTTTTTCCCTCCTAATTGCTTGCTTAATTTGCCTTTGCCTTCCTGCTACACAATAGAGGAAAATATTTCATAGTTCACACAGGCAACTTTTACAGCATTTTTAATTAATTCTGGAAACATGAATAAAGGCAACTGTATCAAGGCTTTGTATGTATTTGTCAACTGACTATATAAGGCCAAGTATGAGAGGTTAAATTTTATCTCTTTGAAGTGTGACAAACTCCTGTCGAACTACAGCAAGAATGTTTCTCAAATGCAAAAACGCCTCTTCCTTTGCTTTTTTTTTCCCCCTCAGTAGTCAAGTTTTCTACAAACATTAATAATATTAGCAGTAACAGTTACATATTAACTTTTTTTTTTCTTTTTTACACTCTTAAAAATAGGCAACAGACATAGAAGTGCCTAGAGGAATTTTCGCCCGGTCTTTTAAATCGCACGTTAATAGGTTGTAAACATTTGCTGTGAAAACAGCACACACCTTTCCTGCAGGCAATCATCGTTTACGGCTTTTGTTTCACGTGTGTTTGGTAAGCTGCCACTCGCTCTTTGTTGCAGAAAACCGCTCCGATAGTTGTTACTATGGGAATATTATTAACATTTTTTATTTCTACAGGTATTCTTCATACCTGCCTCTACCTAACATCTAGATAAACGGCAGATTAAGTTAAGCGTTATCACCCTTACCCTTAACATTTTTTCTCCACAGTAATCGTGCATGACTTGACTAAAAGTGAATCAGTTACGATTAGGAATGGTTTCATGGTATACTTAACCTATGAAAGGTCAGTAGTGAACAAGCGAACAACGGTGCTTGAGAGACCGCCTGGGCGAGTGCCCCGTCCCCACCTCACAGAATGGTGCTCGGCGGGTCCGAGCCCTACCCAGGGCCCTTCCACCTGAGGAAACCCAGCTGGGCACCGACGCGAGGAAGAAAACCTTCCTGCAGTCACATCGGCATCCTAAACTGTCGCTTCTCGCTAGGTAAGGGCTGGAGATGGCCAAACGCCATCCTGCCGCGCCGCGGTGAAGCGACCTACGCCGTGGAACACCCCCTCACCCCACCGCTGGGCGCCCACTCCCTTTCCCACAATCCTGTGCGGCAGCAGCATTCGCCCGTTCTCGCGGCGGGCCCTGGCGCTCATCCATCGCTCGGCCGATCGGCTGCTTCCCCCTCGCCGCCTGTTGCTAGGCAGGC
>NW_009610401.1:0-492 GCF_000690535.1 Cariama cristata
TGAGTGATGGAGCACAGGATGGACCTGGACACCTCCCCACTCCAACAAAGGGCTGCATGGCTGTAACTTCTCCCACCAGACAGGCCCCATCGGCCTGAGGCTGCAGCAGATTCCTGAGGGGGAAGGTGTGCCCAGCACCAGGAGAAGGAGGAGAAGGCATCATGGCTGGCAGCAATAGCAACGCCAGCTGCACTGCTTGTAATGAGAGACCAAGACTTTCTCTGTGGTTTTCAGAGTTTTATTTTCTTCTTTCATAATTAGGTTACTAACAAGTGCCTCCAAGTCCCCTTGGGGGCTACTGCATGCCCCAGCTGCTGGCCCAGCCAGCTGTTTTGCAAAACCAGGGATTTGCCAGCTTCTGGGGCACCCTAGTGTTGCCAGTGCCATGGCCTTTTGTGGGCTGAAGAGGCCTCGGAGCCGCTGGCCTTCCTCTTTGAATGGTGCGGGGGCTACCCAGGTGAGCTGCCACTGTCATGGTCAGCAGGATCGGGA
>NW_009610401.1:708-1085 GCF_000690535.1 Cariama cristata
GCAGGTAGGCCTGCAGCTCCCGGACCAAGGCCTCCTCATCCAGCCCACAGCGGCACAGATGTACTGACGATGCCCTGTGCCAAAGCCACCTCCCACTAGCAGGCCCCATGCAGCATGTGGTTCAGCCAGAGCAGCAGTGGCTCAAGGATCTCTGAGGAGGCCTGTAAAAGACCCACCCAGACCTCGGGCAGTAAGTAGGCCATGTAAGTCCTGGGCACCGGCTCTGCAGCCCGCTGCTTGTCTTTGTGGTGGCAACTGATGGATCTGAGGGGTCTGGAAGAACCATCTCCAAATCTTCCTCTGAGCACACCGAGTAAATGATAGCTTTGATAGCCTGCCTGCAAATGAGGCGTGATGGGCTGCTTCTTGCTAACCAC
>NW_009610402.1:0-755 GCF_000690535.1 Cariama cristata
CACAAAAGTGATATTAGCATCTCCAAAAAGGGAGAGCACCACCAACGATGTATTTGATGAGCTGACAGACTACTCACCAAACCTGGAGAAACTCTATGAGTAGGAAGATGGCAAAAGCAGTTTTGAACGACAACTACCAAGTGCCCTGAGGAAGGAACTGGCTCCGTACACTCATGTTACAACAACAGCAATCCTACCTCATAAACACACTCTGGGAGGCAACACAAGCAGGAAGACCAGAATTTTAATTGAGAGCTGTTGTGAACAAAATCATTCTATCGCTTGAACCAGACTAACAAAAAACAGAAGAAAAAAGTTGAGGTTATAGGAAACATTAGGAAATTATATCTCAAAAGACGCAACGATCCTTACAACCAAGATACTGCACTGATTGTATAAACTCATGCGATACATTTAAGCAACCCAAAGGTTGAGAACATATCCCTTCATATAGGCCAAGGCAAGAACTGGTATTGCAAAAGTCAGCAAAGCCTGCGCAGTGCTAACCAGCAAAGACTACTGACACCCAACAAGATAACAGAAGAAAGCAAAAGCTACCAAATAGCTTTACCTAATACCATAGACGCTGCTGCTTATGCACATAGACGCTGATGCTTATGCAGCTCAAAGCAGAGTGATGTCACTTTAAACAACACTGTTTTTGCATTGTTTTTCCCCATTTGGCTGGAAAGAGAGACCAGAGAGAACAAAATCTAGTGTTGTTATGTGATGAGGTATCTCACCTGTCACTTAAA
>NW_009610403.1:0-2192 GCF_000690535.1 Cariama cristata
AAAATATACGAAACCAATATTGACCTTCCCAGTAATAGTGAGGGAATTGCAGGCCGAGGTGTCTCGCACCACTGTTCATGGCAAGGCGGGCACCCGCATGTCCCAGACCAGACTCCACAGCCAACAGGAACCAGATTCAGGAATGCACGGATCAGGGTCAGATGCAGGAGAATGAGCAGGGTCCCAGAGGGATACTAGCCATGAACGAAGAGAGCCTAAACCCTGTGATCCCTTAGCTTTATACTGAGTATGACGTGGATGGGGTGGAATACCTTGGTCAGTTTTTGGTCACCTGTCCTGTCCGCACTTTTCTGCAAGTGTGACCCTTTTATGACTTTTCACTTGTTTAACGTGAGAGCCAGCAGTGACCTTGGTTCTCATAGGAATAAGTGTAAACGTGGGCCTTTCTGCATGCCAATCCCACCATTACTTCAGTAACTACTATAAACATCAAGCATTATCAAGTCTGAAAGCAGACACTGTCTGAAAAACATGATGAAACTTCACTGAAAGAAAAAAATACTGAAAGGAGAAATAGTCCTATTTTAGCCAAACCAGGACAGTAAGAATGTCAAAATGCTTTTATGCTACAATTGAGTTTCTGTACTTGGGAGGGAAAAAAAAGTGGTGCTTTTCTTAATATGTATAAACATCGCAGAATGTAAGTCTTCCAAATTGCTTAAATACCTTAATACCTTTTTTTTTTTTTTTTTTGATGGAATGATTGCACTGTTAGTGTGGTATATGTATGTCTTAAAAATATACAGATATTTTAGTAATTATGCTCTTTACTCAAGCAGTTTGTTTCCTGCACTTGAACAACTTTTTTTGTGTGATTTCAATAAAATATAAGAGGATGTTAACAGTTTGGCTTCTTGTGACAGTAGCAAAAAATGGAGTAATAGCCTTTATTTGTCTTTTGAGCAAGAAATAGATATCTCCTCATTCTTCCCTCCCTCTTCCCTCCCTTCATGCAAAAACTTTACAATATAGGCGTTGTTGTTTGGTAACAGTTGGTTAGTTATTCTATTGTTGCACTCCTGTGCCAATCTCGTGATTTTTATACCATTGCTGTATCAATCACGTGATTGACTTACAATACTGCTGAATTATTTTTTTTTCAATCAACTGTTAAAAGTTGAACAAACCCAAATCAGTTGTAATCATCCAAGTTCATATCTCAGATAGTTCGTTGCTGAATTTATATAAGTAGTATCTGTTAAATAAAAGTTATGTAGCGACTCCTAGTAGTGGGTACAAGATTAATAGCTACCACACATCTGCATGCTATTCTCTCACCTCTCTTAAGAGAGTCAAAATGCTACTCTGTCCCTGTAATATTACTGTTCTAATGTATCAACGAATGCACTTATTTAAAAACTGGACATCTAATACTGGCTGTAAAAAGTACATGTTCAGGACAGTATTTGAGACTTAAACCAAGTAAGAAACAAGTTATAACAAAAAAAACCCCTCTACGCTGTGGTAATTGTTATCTTACTTATATATGGCTGATTCTAATTCATAGGAGGAATGGCTATAACTGAACTAGATGAGAGGCTTGATTTTGTAGGGGTGGGAGGGTGCAAGGGCTATGCAAATGTCTCTAATAGTCAGTAGTGGCATCATCTGTCTTCAAAATGCCCCTGTCAGGAGTAAAACTTGTAAATGTTAGCTCAGTTCACTTTAGGTCATCAGTAAACTGTAGGGGTTTTTTATAGGAAAAGACTTGTGGTTTCTGCAACCAGTTCACTTGTGCTTTAGGCTTGTCTAAGAGAAACTGCAAGATGTTCATAGCCCATCAGAGATATCAAAACCCGTTATTACTTTTGGTATAGTCTAAAGAACTGCTTGGCTGGGGGTGCGTGGATGTTTTCCTGGCTTGGTTACAAATAAATTCAGAATTCTATCCTGATCTGGCAGTCAGGTAGCCAGTTTTCTGTGAGGGAAAATAAATTTATTACAGAAATATTTAATGAAATTTAATTCCAAATTTAATCCCTATGAAGCTGTGCTAATAACCTCCCTCCAGCCATATGTTTCCCATTTCAATACAAACCACTAATGGATTTATCTAGTTTCTAGCTTGAAAAAGATCAGCAGAATCATAGAATGGTTTCGGTTGGAAGAGACCTTTAAAGATCCCCTAGTCCAACCCTGCTGCAACAAGCAGGGACATCTTCAACTCGATC
>NW_009610404.1:0-3402 GCF_000690535.1 Cariama cristata
TACAAGGGAGAAACATGCCAAGTCCTTTTAAAGTTTGTTTTCCTTGATATTTAAACAAAAAATGTTCTATGTCTGATTGAAGTACTTTGCACACAGTTCTCTGGACAAAATCAACCGTTTTGTGTAGGCTGCTGGGGAGGCCCGATAGTGTTAGCTTTTTTGCTTTTTGTATTTCCTAGGGCTATTGTGGTTTCAATTCAGAATCATTCAGTCGTGATTCAAACTAGAAGAAACTAGCTTTACCTGCTTTCTGTTACTTTTAAAAATTGTGTAAATGGCACTGCTGCTGACATTCACTTTCATGGAAGGAGTTCAAATACCATCTTGACAATATTCTAGGCCTCAAAGCTTTATGGATGTCAAGATGTCTTTTTAGACAATCCTTGTGCCGTATGGCAGAATAAAGTACCCTGCATCTGTCAAGAGAAGTGTTTTTCTTTCTTGTTCTTAAGGTTCTACAAAGATGGAGAGTCCACACACTCTCCAGCCAATTTGTTCAGTGCTGAAAACCTTAATATTTGAAAGCTCTTCCAACTGTCTACCCCAAAGTTTCTTTGCTATCTTTTTGGCTTTTTTAACCTTATTGCTTTTGTTTCATCTTTCACAATTTAACATACTGTTGCCTTGTTCTTAACAGCACTGCTTTGTATATTGAAACCATTGACGTGTTCCTCCTTTGATTCATCAGTCTGTACATATATTTGCACCTATACATGCATGTACATGCAGGGTGTGTTCTAGTTAAAAAGACAGAACTGTGCTAATAATAACCACTTGTTTCAAGAAAAGTATAAAAATGAGACCATCATAAGCTGTCTTTTGTCATCTGAGATTTCTTACATAGCCATATAAAATTATTACAGTGACAAGTCATTATACACCATGAAAAATAATAATTTCTAGCAGAAAACAGTCATACACAGTGGTGGATAATGTGAATATCTTTAAATTCATGGGTGCACAGCTGATTCTTAGTGAGAAACACTGCCTGTTCCTTATGATACATTCAGATTCAAACGTACATGCCCATATTCTTGAATGACACCTTTTACAGAAAGTCAATTTTGTACTGTCATATTTATACCTCTCTCTTCAGTTGATAAATTTTGTTAATAATTACCACACTGCAGCTACCTCTGTTTGTAGAGAGTTACCTAGAAGATATGCTGGAACATGGAATCTATCTAATGGATCTCAGTTGAGAAGTTCAAAGGGGGAGGGGTAAAAATAGCAGTCCTTTCACAATGTTTCTGTGGATTTACTTGAAGACTAGGAGATGTTTGGGAATGCGGTCACCTTAGCTAAAGACATGGAGCCGGAGTGTCCTACTTTGCATACAGTCTATTATATTTTTAGACATCTATAGGAGTGTAGAAATCTACCTTTAAGTATAATATCATTTTAAAGTCACCTTAGCTAAAGACATGGAGCCTGAGTGTCCTACTTTGCACACAGTCTATTAAATTTTTAGACATCTATAGGAGTGTAGAATCTACCTTTAAGTATAATATCATTTTAAGCTGGGAAATCACTGTGCGATGGGCAGGGAGACTAGTCCTGTTGTTTTGGTAAATTAAGTTTCAGAAGAATACTGCACAGAAATTACTCAGATTTTCACACTTACTTTGCTTGGCTAGCTGTTGACTAAAGGAGATCCAGCCTTTCCCATGCTGTAACTTACTGGGGACGGTGATAGGATGGTCCTATAGTCCAGAATAGCCTCTGTAACCATTTAGTGAAGTCCTAAATATTTATTCCTTTAGTTCTTTAATGGCTGGATTCATCCCTTTATATAGTCACTGATGACTGTTAAAGTTGTTATAAAGAGATGGGTTTGGATTAGCTAGCTGATCACGGAAATTCATTCTCATAGAAACGGTTTCTGCCCTCAGTGTCTCTGCACCTCGGATGCAGTACCCCAGAAAACAGCTCCATGAGGCTGGTCTTTACATTTACTCATCTTTCACGTATCCACATATTCGTTAAGATACATAAGATCCTTGCTGAACTCAATATACTCAATTGTATTAATTAGTATAATTCCATTATCCATTCACATGTGACACCAACATTTAATCTTGTTTACCTAACTTTATTCCAATGTTATATGATTAAAAGGAGATATTTTTTCTTTTCCTAGCTAAATGAGATCTTTACTGTACCATTTACCGATCTGCTTTGAATACTAAATTCTTTTTGCACAATCAAAAGTGCAAAAATCACAATTTCTATCCTATAAATCTAGAACCTAATGTGGTGTAAGCTAGAATTTGCTCCATTAAAGCTGTTCATGCTGCCAGAGTCTCTTTCTATTTAGTATATAAATACTGAACTAGAATTGCTTTTGACTAAACGTAAGTAAACAGGCATAGAGATTATTTTGTCTTCTGAAGAGGGAAAATATAAGGTCTGATCTTGGATTCACTTAGCTTTATTTCATACCTTGTGTAATTTCATGGACCCTAATGAGGTTACTCCTCATTTACAGCAATGTGAACTGCGTGCTGCTCTATCAAGAGCAACCATTAGAAGGATTCTACTGAAATAAACTTGCCATGGCAATACAATTTCAACACTGCCTGTATATTTATTTAACAGGCTTAGAAGAGCAAATAGAGGAGGAGGAAGGCAAATGAGGACTTTAAAAATAAGAGTTCCAATTAAAATAATTGATTTTTTGCTTTAGTTGAAAATTGAGGGTTTTTTTAAATGGTCTTCCTTTCTTCCTTCTCTGTTCCTGGTAACAAATAGAAAGGAAAACCTTTTATTTCCTTAGAGGTGTCTATAAGCTCATGAAAAGGTATCTGAAACGATGACATCTAAACCTTTAAGTGAAACAACTTATGAAAGCCTTTCCACAAAGGTCTGAAAGTACCAGTTGTACTTGTCGTGGATATTTATAAAGGGATTTCATTGGTGTTTTTTTAAAGGAACATAATAAGCCGTAGGCCCATATGAGTTTCAGGCATGCATGTCTGAGGGCAAAATGTGCCCCAAAATTTGAAAATGTTGCCCCACGGTATTTTCTACATGTTATCCAGGTAAATTTCTTTTGTGAAGGAATTCAGATCCCTGAAACTTTGGAATGCTATATTTGAATGTCACACTTGATAGAAACCATCCTCTGAAGTACAAGACTGCTAGTGTCACTCCGTTGGTTGTGTTATTAACAGACTATGTATTTTTGTAAGACCATGTAACTTTTTCCTTAAATAGGCCTTTCCAAATTTCATTAAACCAGAAGAATCTTTTTCAATCTCTTTGAAAGTGAAGATCTTCTTTATTGTTAAGGTTTCAGTGCCAGTATTTTCAATGTGTATCGATATAAAAACAAGCTATAACTATTCTTTCTTCGAGCAGCTAATAATCTGTATGGGATAATCCCATATTTTTTCTCCCCAG
>NW_009610404.1:3433-14433 GCF_000690535.1 Cariama cristata
AGCTTTCTTCCATCAAGCTCCTGTTGCCTTTTGTATAATTCTCCTGTCATCTTCAACCCATCTCCTCCATCTACTGTCTTTTCTAATAGGCCTTTCCTCCCTACTGCTGCCTGCAGGCCTCTTTCACTTTGTTCTTAGTAAAGTGATGCTGTTCTTTTCTTTGCCAGGTTCTATTCCTCTTAGTCAGATCATCTCTCTGTCTTTGCCATTATATCCTCTTGTAGCTTTATTTTCTCCTTCTGCAGGCCATCGTTGCTGGCATGCTCTGCCAGCTTAAAAAGTCCATGTGTCTGCCACAGCCACTGACTTGGATCATCACTGCCTTCCCACTCCTGTTACATTTTTTTCTCTCCGTTAATCTCCAACTCGTAACTGAAACTTTTAGCTCTCAGTTTAACATGGTGATTCTATAATTACCTCTGTGTCTGAGCCCTTGCCTGAACTCTTATTTTTGTTAACTTCTGGTGTCCAATTTCAGATTATTCTTTGCTTTGACAGGAGGGTATCCTGTGTAAGAAAATGAGAAAGCGTAGGAATAGTAAAGCCTGTTTTCCTGAAGAACCTTTAAAAAGCTATTTCATTCCTCTGGGTCTTTATTTTCTAGCTGTCCTGACAAAAAACTGAATATACTTCATGACATTAGGAGACTTAAGTTGAAATTAGGGCAATTCAGAACTTAATACTGTTGATTTGCTGGTATTTTTATTTAAAAATAAGTTGTTATTAACACTGTCAGATTGTTGAAGCAGTGTATAGGATAAATACACTATGTATTTGTTTCTCAGAGCTCCAACTTTAACACACCATGTCTGTCCTTACATGCACTGTTCTTCACCCTTCATTAAGAACTTTTCAAGCTTGATTAGTAGAAAGAGAATATGGCTCTGTACTCCCTCCAGGAAGTGTGGGACATTGTAGTTACTTCATAAAGAATGGTGCATTAATGAACTCAGGCAAACACCTAATGCTGATGCCAAACCAGTTGCTGTGCCAACCCATAAAGCACTGGTTTTATCTTTAGCGTTGATCTAGACCTTAGGGAAAAGCTGTCAGGAGATGAACCACCTATTGATTTGGTCTTCAAGGCTTTCTTGTGCCTCAGCTTCTGTGAGAAAGCTGTGCAACATAGTTAGACAATTGGCAAGGAACAACTTTGTTTTGGATTGGCAGCCCTTCAGTTTGGGCATGCATTGCTTTCAAGTGTTCAGTCTTTCTGTTGAGCTTGTATCTTAACTACTAGCCCATTTTCAATCTAATCAAAGAAAGTCTTCGGGGTGTGCTTTCCCCTTTTCTTACAATTTCTGAAACCTGGTGTTCCTCATCCCCAATGCAAGGTAGCAGTTACAGTAACAGAAAGCTTCTATTTAAAGAAGTTACGCGGTAATACAGAAGTAAAATGGGTGGCAAAGGAAAATGCCATTTTGCTTTTTCTGCACATAGGAAACTGAGGCAAAGAGATTCAATGAATTAACCAAGGAAATGAAGAGAGTAGATCACAGAACTGATCTGTATTGTAAGTGTACAATCGCCTCCCTTATTAGACTTAAGGCTTTTTTAATCTGAGAAGTGAACCCAAGTCCTTCTGAACAGGCCAAAGTTGATATAATGTCTTAATTACTGCTTCTGCATACTATCAAGCACACAGAGCTTCACTATATGCTTGAAAAGTGAAGCATAGGTGTATTGACTTGAAGCGTTTCCTTTTACCTTACTGGGAGAAAAATTTGGATCTTAAAATCTGGAAAATGAGCTGAATTGTCGACCCTATAAATATTACTGCATTAAAGCAACTGTGAATGATGGTTTGGGAGTTGATCTTATGAAGGATCTAGAAGCAGTGGCATTGTCACCACTCCTTCATCCATCATCAAGAAATTTTACATTAGTGGTTTGTTAGGACCGCACTATAAATATCTGAATTGTTTGATATGTATGGATTACCAGCTGGATTCCGGCATCCATGAGAAGAAAGATTGGAGAGGCTGGAGAAACCAGATTTTTTTCCCTGGCTAAGTGCCTCTGTTTAAGTGATTACTTATTAAGATGTTGAGAAGATTTATTCATCAGAGTTGAGTCAGGGGCTAGGATCCTTTCCAATGTAGGCAGTTTGAGCAGATTCCTTTTCATGTTTCCCTGTAACTTAGATTTAACTTTCAGCCTAAATGGTGGGGATGTTAGTGCTGGTTGGGGAAACACTGCTCATGCTCCTGAGAGAAAATGTGTCTGTTCATTTTCAGCCAACACATCTGAATACATGAAATACTGAGAGGAGCGAACACTGTAAAGAACCTCTTTATAGCACTTGAAAAGAGCACAGACTTGCTAAAGAAGCTTTCTTTCTCTTGCACAACTAAAGTATGAAGTACGGAAGGAATCCTTAACATCAGAAAGCACAGAGTTTCTGTGGGTGGTGCTGTAATATAGAAGACCCTGGTCCTAAAGCTGCCCTTGGCCAGGTGGGCAGGGCATCAAAAATGTGTTCTTTCCAAGGGGAAGTGCTGTAGCTGGGCTCTAGGGCAGCAGTAGGCATGATATATCACCTTGGTTCACTGCAGGAAGAAACGTGCTGGCTCACTAGAGAGTTGTAGCTACAGGCAGTGTGCCAGGTGCCACATCATATGGCCGCAATTCTTCAGGTTGCTTTAAAAGAGGAAAAAAAAAAAGCTGTATTCAACTCCAGCCCCAACTGGCTATTAGGTCTATTACAAAAGTAGTATTTCAGGCAACATTTGATGCTATACTGGGTTCCTGGGAATAGGGATGGGAGTCTAATGGAGGAAATGAGTAGTGTATGCCAATGCCTCTATAATAAAACACTAATCCTATCTCTTCTTTCAGAGTTCTGACTTACAGAAATATGCTATTCAAATCATGTGTAGGGTTTGGCCCCTTTTTTGTTCCAACCTAACTACTAACCAGTATATTAAAGTAGTATCATTTGATGGGCCTACCTTCCCATTGTCTTTTTACTCAGCTGAAACATTACATCTGTTATCGTTTGTGCTGGAGGATGTGATTATCCTCTATAGATAGAAATGTTCTATTGACTGAGTCAAAGGCATTTAGTTCATCCAGAGAAGTTATTGTTTGGAGGCCAAAATGTCTCCAGTTCATATCCTAGTTCTTGTTTCCATTATTATATGTCTGTGATATTAATTTCTGTCTTTGAGGGGAAAAAGAAATCCATCTAGTGCTATGAGAAGAGGGGAGAAATGAAAGTGAATGTCTGTGGACATCTCCCCTGGCATATCTTTTCATCTTGGCAATAGCAAATAGTAAGGGTTTCAATTTAAATTCACAAATAATTTTTTCAAAAATGTTGGAAGGTGTCCCAATTTTTATCTGGGGTAACTTCTTTTTCTTCACTAGGACAGGGCTTCTATCTTTGTGTTAAATAATAAGAAATGAAAAAAATGTCAAGGAACCCAAAATCCACTACGATGCATGTAACATTTATATGAGAGAGGCAGCTCACTCTAGTGGGGCATCCTATGTCGATTTAATCCAAACAGAAATACAGATCTTTGCTACAGGAGTTAGTAAACTGAAACTGTGAAACAGTTAAGCCAAACACCAAAACAGCTGCTATGTTTTATATTTACTTCAAGAAATGTATTATAGTCATCATTGCTTTTTGTCTCACCATAGTGTAGAAAATTACCTTCCACTGTCACAATTTATAAAATACTCTTTGAATGTTTATCACTGGTACGCAATCATAACAGCAGCAGCAAATGGACAGGATTCTTTTTAACAACTCTTCATGATATTCAAATAGTTTGTACTAGAGATAGCCAAAAATTGGCAGAGATGGAAAAAAAGTAATAAAGTTGTCAAAGTTACGTTCCACTAATAAAAGCTCCATTACTTAAACTCAAAACTTCCTGGAAAAGGTAACACTTGTCAAGTAAGTGTGAACATTTAGAGAGGAGAAGTGTGAGACAGAGGTCCAGTAATGTGCTCAGGGTTGCCAGACTGATCAGTTGCAGATCCTCAGAGGTCTAGTTCCAAGCCTGCAATTCTTTCCTCAAGCAGTGTTTTCTTGCCTTCTCCCAGTGTTACCAGAAAAAGATCTTCCTTTTTCTGCTAATGTTTGCAGTTACAAGCTTACAAACTTACATGAAGTTCCACCTCTCAAATACAAATCTAATTCTTTGGCATCATTCATCCATACCCATATCCATTTAGCTGTGTTATTGTATAGCTGTCAGCAAGCCAGAGCGACTCAGGTCCCATAGAACAGCCATCCAGAACTGAACATACACACAAAAAGATTGAGGGCAGAGAGCATTCGAGTGGCTACCCTCCCCTACCTCTGTGGAAGGCAGCCAGTTAATTTATTTAAAATAAAAGTATTTCAGCCAGCTGGATAGTGGCACTTGGCTGCCCTTGCAGGGCTTCCTTGGCATTTACTCTAGCTGTGGGGTAACTTAAGTATTCAGAATGTGCAGAGGTAGCTGTCGATACCTAAGGCTGTATACAGAATGAAGAAATATAATACCCCAGCAACAAGTAGTTCAGCATAGCAAACTAAAATACCCAAGCCTGACCCTTCTTGTTCAGCCAGTATGTTCGTGCTGCTATTGACGTTAGAGGCACAAATGTCTGAGCACTCTCCAGCTCTCAGCCTGGCGTCAGAATAGGTGGCTGACTTCTCCATTCTCTTGGAGTCACGTGTCAGGACTGTAATGGTATATAATGCACAGGATTGCATACATGTTTGGGAACACAGACCGTTAGAGGAAAAATGAGGAGTTAGGAGTTAATTTCAATAAGTTGTTTCTTTGAATGCCTCAACAAACAGATACGACTTAGTGGAAATTCATTATATTTGTTGCATGCGAAGTATAAAAACTTGGGTCCCTAAATTGAAGTACCTAGGAAAACAAAGCCTTACTTGTTTCTATTTTCCCTGATATGGCATTCTTGACTTTGAGCCATCTTCACCTTTTGCAGGCATTTTTGGTAAGCTGGACTGGTGTTCTGCCATGTGTGTTGGTGAAGTCGAGCTCCCTCTTCATTGCTTAAGCTTTCAAACTGGGTCTTTACAGAGCAGTGCTCTATGACAGGTGACTGTTGTGATCAGAAGGGTACTCTTCACCTTGGCATGCAGGTTTCGAAAGAGTAGAGTCACAGGCTGCAGTGTACACAAGGGTCTGTTTTGTGTATAGTCAAGTCCAGACAAAGAAGATGTCTATTCTTTAATTATGGGAGTCAGTACATGAGCTCCTGGCTTCAAAAGTGCACCACAGCATTGGAATTCTTTAAGCAAGTGTTACCACAATTTCTTCTGTTCCTTATAAGAGATTGATGTATTCAAGGTCATGACTCATGCTGCATTGATTTCTTGCCAGGGAATTTAGACCTTAAGTGATGGATTGTGTTGTGAACTTATAAATTTTTTAAAAATTAGTAGAACTTCACAGTATACCTTTAATTGTTAATGTTTACTGAGCAGTGAATGTATCACAGCTCTACGTTCTATTGCTGCTTCATTCTGGAAAGAGCTTTTAGAAGACAAAAACCCTTTTCAGTGGCCTGCCATACTATTTGATGGCTTTTCTAAATGCTTTCAAAAATGATAAACATGATGATCCAGGTCCTTAGTTGGTATAAATAATCCTCACCCCACTGGACTACACCAGCTGTCACTCTCCGAAGAGTAGTCCAAAAGAACCTTTCACTGACTACCTGGCAGGGTTCTGCTATGTCAGTCTCTGAGCTCTCAATGGCTGCATGTGATCTGCACCCGTGAGGATTGAGTACTGCACCATCCACCCTCTATTTTGGACACTGGGAGGCTTTGTGCAAGCCAAACACAGCCTCACTGCTGCTGGACCCAACTGCAAATGATAGCATCCATCATCACTTCCTTCCTACTCCACTGAAAGTGGGTTTATGAATCTGAACCACAGCAAAGCAAAACTTGGCTAATGCTCATTTGAATCTTTAAACTAGTTTTCTTCAGCTGTATTTTCCCCTAGATTTAATTTTCTACTATTATTCTGAGTCTTTGACTGCGATGACAGGAATGTTTACTGAATTTCCTTTTTTTTCTTTTTTAATAGAAAAGGGTAGAGGAAATAAATGAAACAATGTTGCATTCACCACCATGAGTATTCATGCCAGGAGCTTTTCTCTCTGTAGATTTATCTAATCATGGGAACACCTAATCTAGTTGTCCAGTGCCAACTGATTGAAAATTTTAATATCAAGGGGGAAAAAAATGTCTCGGAGATGTGGAAAGTTCAGGAATCATTCAACAGAATTCATTTGCTTTGATAGGGTTGAGATATTTTAGTTGCTCTTTTTTTTTAATGTTCTGATCTGTCCAAAATAGAATTTTTAAGTAGAGAGGAGGAATCCACTAAATTATTGGCTATATATGTTCTATGCCCAGCTGTGCTCTGTTCTTCATTTGCATATCGGTCATCTACGTTAATATGTTTGGAACAGCATTCAAATACCAGGTAGTTCAGGAAGGGGTTGACTTCTGATGACAAAAATCAATGTTCTGTGAAGTTAAATGCAAAGTCTTTTTCATTATGTATGCTGTTGCTAATGGATAACTGGATTTTGGCTATCCATTGTAACAAGAGTGAAGGGGCATTCCTCTGTGGATATGTCTTGATTCTATGGATCCTGCATAGTGTTTTGTTATACCGCTTTTAATCTTACTTCTAGTGAGCATAATGAAAGTGCGTGTAGACTGCAAACTACTCTGGGATGTCTTTGAATTGTTTTTCACATCCAACACAGTAAAAATCTGATCCCATGGATAGCTTTCAGAGCATAAGTCAGTAAGAGCACTTCATAATAGTTTGAGCCCAAATAGGTTTTGGCTTTTAGAATTAGTAAGTAAATTGCTGTTGATAAATAACTCCATGTCCCAGGTTTAAGAATGACATAAATCAATGACTATATCAAGAGCCAGACAGTAGTTTGCCTTGATTCCCATGGTTAAACTTGTGTTGAGTATTTGCCATCAACAGCATTTATCTGTATGTCGACTGGAATTCTATGCTGACAGTGACTGCACAGGACAAAGGTCTGCGTTTGCAAGTGCAGTGGCTGTGGCTACATGGAAAACATTACGTGCCCAAAAGCAGAGGTTTCCAATTGACGTAAAGGATTCAAGCATGTGAATCCATTGCATTTTGGTTGGTTTTCTGTGTATTTGGAAATATGCTGTGTAGGTTCCCAAATGCTGTTTGTGTTTTCAGTGATTATTTCCTGATCACAAGTATTCACTAGTTATCTCTCCGACCATCAAATGATAGGCACAGTCCTGAGAACAATAACCATACTTGTGAATTTCTGGATAGAACATGATGAGGGAAGAGGAAGAAAAGAGGTTTTACCTGCTGCCACAGTCCCCAGAGGGTAATATTGCTTGCTATCACCATCCATAGCAGTATCTCATCGTAAAGCTTCAAAAAACTCATCCTATGTCAGCATTGAATGTTAATATACAATATCAACAAAGAAAAGAAAATTGTGTCTCCCTCCACCACTCCTTAAGCTCGCTTTCTCCACCGCAATACTGAATAGAAAGGAGAGTGCTGGCTTGGGGGTCCTCTGTCTTTCCTTTAGTTTATAAGCCTATATAGGAGATCACAGAAGGGCATCGGGCTTTCTGCAGCATTTGATATTATGCCAATATGGCTTGCTTTACACTGTGAGAAGTTGGGTCCTTCCTGTACCGGAAGAAAAAGCTATCGTTTCTTCAGGTGACTCTGTTCTCGCATGGAAATAAAGGAGGAGTGTGACCCTCGAAAAACAAAATACCATTCTCCTCTTCACCTATTCACTGTTTAGCATTCACCACTGTGTGTTGCAGTGCTAAGACTCCAATAAGTCTTCATCAGTCATGGTTTTGCAGTCCTGCTAAAAAAAGTTCAGATTTCATTAAACAATGCTGTGCAATGAATGGATAGGGTAAAATTTAGTGAGATTAGCTGGGCTGTGTTTTAGATGCCAATCATCTTTAAAGCAATGAGCAATGTCAAGATAGATGAAAATCGATGTACCAGAGAAGTGTCACCATTGGGAATGAGACAGTGACTCCCATATAGAGAGTGGGATGTATATATTTGCTTTAATAACATCTGAATGAGAATCTCAGATTTAATTTTTCATAATCTCATTTGGCAGATTTTGAAGGCTGATGATATTTTTCAGAAAAGGCTCGTGTATCTTCCTCTAGAGCTAAACAGGAAAGAAACCCTTCACCAACCTGTTCCTGTTGATTGTAATATTATTCACATACTCTTGTAATTATTTCAGGATCTGTTCCAAATATTTTTTAGCTGGATCCTGATGATAATGAACTTCCAAGGCCTGTTTTCCTGCAGCTTGCAGTGTCATGCTAAATGGACTGCAACAAGAAATGTTGCTGTGCCTGAGCTGTACTAGAGCCAGATCATAATTTGCAAATGTGTTTTTTGAGAGCTGCTGCTATTTCTCACCACCTCCTTGCAGACAGAGCAGAACAGTGCAGAACACTTCCCACTGCTGAAATCTGAAAGTGAGAACTTTTCAGGCTGATCTTGACAGTGACCGGTAAAGCATAAACCAAGACTTCAAAAAGGGCTAAAGAATCTGGGGTAATGCAGTTCCCTTTTGTTCTCCAACAGACACTTTCAAGGGCACCTGGCATTTTTGGAAGGGCAGAGTATCTGCCTTCTAACAGGTAAGCTGTGCCTTAGGTATCTCAATTTACCCAGAGAAAGTGTCTCCAAAATCAGTAGCCATGTTATCACTATGTTACTGGATTATTTGGTACTTGCAGAGACCAGGAGGGGTGTGTATGTATCTCTTCTTCACACCAATTTGTTTCTGTTAGAGAAAATTAAAGAACACAGAAATGGTGAAGAGTAGAAGGAGGCAGTTGAAGGGTTAGAGCACTGATACAAGGTGATTCAGTATGACGCTTTAAACCATATGGAGTCCAGGAGCCAAATTCTGAGATATAGCTTACCTTTTAAAGTCAGTGAAATGTTAATGCAGACCACAGATGCTCGGTGGTACTCCAGCCTAAGCCTCGGTTCCTGTATGATCAGGAGAGGATGGACAGAGGATGTCATCCAGAGAGGATGGACAGGCTCTTGGTTCACCATTTGTTTAATTGGCAGTCATTATAGGAGCTTGGGTTTCTGCAACAATGAGTAGAATCCTGGAAACCATTTGGACAGGAGCATCTCAAATTGTTTTGGAGGCAGTATAATTATCTGGAATGTCATTGATTTTTGTCCTAATGAAGTGGTTGAAATCTCGCATGTTTTCCACTAGTCATTTCCAAAAAAAAATTGAGCCAACCATACACAAAAGATAACAACTTGATTCTGTCTGATATTTGCAAACTAATAAAACCAGCAACATTCTTAGGTGAAGTAATACAAGTAACATTCTTTCTACATAAGGATAGTATGTTTTTTTCCTGTAATGACTTGATGGCAAAGTTTATGGGAGGGAGGTTTATTCTTGTTCTTCGAGTACAACAATAGGCTATAGGGGAAACATACTGTAATTTTTTTCTCCCCCTTATCAGACATTTTATTGTTCAAAAAAAGTGTTTTGGGAAAAATGTAGCATGGGATGAAAGAACAATGTGCCTGCTGTTTGTGGAGATAAACACAAAACAGACAAAATGGAAATTAAAGAATCTCATCAGAAGTGTCATTTTTTTTACCACAGTGAGAATGTTTTCTTCAGCACTGTAATAGAAACTACTAATGTCAAATATTAAAACACTTCCTCAAAAATAAATTCCAATCACATTACAGCAGTTATAGGTAATTTGATGACTCTTAGCATGTGGGCCAAAAATGTTCCTCAATAGCTGAGCTTGTTATTGTCACTATTAGCATCTCTCACATGAGGGGTTTTTTGCAGATGCTTACCTCCTGTCACAGGAAGGTAGCCATTCTGGTGGCTGCAATGAAGCAGTGCTTTGGGAGCCATGTTTCTGGATTTCAAACTTACACCAGCAACGCAGGAAAAGCACATTGACAGATCTTGTTTTCGGTACTGCTCTATTCTTAGAGAGGAGCTACATTAGGAGGATGAGTCGTTTTAAAGAGTTTGCCAGCAAATGATAGATCCTCTTCTGGGTCATGAATTCTTGTCACCTTGTGTATTAATAGGATCTGCCAAGGTTTTATCAGAAGTTTCATTGCTTACAGTAAGTCACATGGGTAACAGAGCCACAAAGAGCTGAGCATCTGTGACCCATATACTGAAGAAGAAAAGGGAAGAACAGCCGAATAAGGACACAATGTTTGAGCGAGGAGCTTGATTGGCTTAGCAAAAATGTTTATGCAATGCTCTGAAAATCAGTTGGAAAGCACTGCAGCAGTGTAAAGCATTGTAAGTAATGTGGGATTATCTCAGTTACCATGTGCCACCCTCACACAAAACTGCACATTTGTGTTGTGGGGAGATTGGGGAGTGCCACGCTCAAACGTTATCTTCTCCCACTTCAACAAACAAAAGTCTTTGTAAGATTTCAGCAAATGTCTGGCCCTGTGTGTATGGTCACAAAGTCTAATACCACCAGCAATAGGCACTGATTCTCCTGTATGTTGGTCTAACTGTTTCATGCTGTTTATGATAAACAAGAGGAAAGTTCATTTCTTGGCTGTGTTTGCTTGCATTTTGAAGGGTCAGAGGTTAGAAATGCTACAGAACAGTAGTACAGCAGACTTACCCCTAAGGGACTCGCAATGCTGGGTCTTAACAGGATTGCCCAACTCTCAGTGTTTACTCCTAGGCAGCCAGAATATTTTTGGACCCACTGAAAGATGTAACTGGGAAAGACTTCACAGCAGGGACACCCAGAAGGACAAATTCTGTGACCACGCTGCACGCCTGTGGCTTTGAAATTTGAGGTTCTGGTTAAGTCATTTTGCAGATTTAATGGAACCAGGATAGTTTGTCCAAGCAAAAGATTTACTCTGTTAGAATATGAGTGTTTCTCTTAGTGATAATAGAATTCCTGC
>NW_009610404.1:14464-21468 GCF_000690535.1 Cariama cristata
GGGACAGATTCTCTACTATCCTACATTGCATTGTACTCTTTCAAAATCTGGAAGCAACTGGGATTTTCTTCTTAGCCCTTAGTGTCACAAATATTTTTTTCAACACTGTTGACCATGGAAGTGCTTCAGTGTCAGAGACAGAATTGCCCTAGTGCAATAAGCTTCCCTGTGCTGTTGCAGCTGTAGCTGATTTCCAGCAGACTGAATCAAATTTGAATCTGTCCTACCTACCCCTCCGCATCCAAAGGAAAAAACCCTCTTCCAGATATGTTGAGAGGTATCTGGATTGGACCAAAAGCCTTGTTCCATGGAATAAGAGAACCTTAGTTTGCCTACTGATGGCAGTATATAACAGTTAGCTTTTTAATTAAATGGTAAAGAAACAAATGAATAATTAGCATATAGATAATGTGAATTAGCCCTTATGTTATACATTAAATTCTATTACAGTTATTGGACTGTAGTGCACTGTTGCAAAGTACTAAGCTGAAATCCATGCCCTAATTATTTGCTATGATGTGCGTGTCTCAGCTTTTGTACTAGATGAATGTAGGTAAAGATAAAAACGTATTACAAAAAGCTAGAATTCTAATGTAAGATAGGCCAGTGCTAATTACTGGCTAATCATTGTGTTAGAGTAATTATACTATGTGCTTTCACAGCCTTGGTAGTGCCAAGTTGAACACTAGGATATAATTTATCAGAGAGGAGTTAATTTCTCTTGTTATTGTAAAAAGATAGTGTTTTCCTTTTTTCTCTTTATTTTTCATGACTACATGATTTTTACCACTGTTTTAAACATTTTTCCTGTCTTGTTAGCCTTAGGGAACTGTTTTGCAAATGTTATTAGCCTCTGCTTTAGGGCAGGTTTCATTGTCTACTACACTAATGGGAGAGAGCACTAACAGGTCTTATGACTCATCAGTGGATGTGATGATTATTTAAGGCTGCATTTTCAAAATTATTATTTAGTATTGGCCTCCTTACTGGAGCCAGACAGAACTTTTCTCAAACAGGTGCAATGGCAAGGAGTCATTTTTTTTGCATAGCCAGCTAGGAAATCTCCCAGACCTGTTCCCACTTGCCTGACAGCCAGTGACAGCCTTCCCTTTCTGGACCCAGAGCAGTGCTGTCCTGTACTTACCATACACTCAGCATCCTAAGTTCCTGAAATAAATATAGTCATGCAAGCTGATAGTAGTGAAAGTCAACACAATATTTTTAAAGAACTGTTTACCATGATAGCAATTATGGGAAGATGGATGGTTTGAATCTCTAGAGCAAGTGAATAGTTAGAAACAGCTATATTCTTTGCTTAACTTCTGTTCCCATTATTCCACAGACATGTGGAATATATCATTAATTTTAAAGAGGGAAATAAAACCAAATCGAAGGACCTAGATTCAAAGGCAGTACCTAAGCATCACCATTTATTCTGTCTGTAATGGCTTGAAAATCTGTGTTGAGCTTCTTATGACAGAACTGGCAGAAGAGTGCTTCTAATTAAATACAGATTCTTTGTGGATCAAAATTAGAAACTTTTGCTAGCTGAAGGTGACTGTATTAAACTTGGTGGGAACAAATGTTTCTTGGATTCCTAAAAGTTACAGTATATCTGCTTTTTATATATTCATACAGGCGGTTCTTTCTGTCTGGCTCACCTAATATAAAAAAATATTATTTCTTCTTTTTTAGGTTTTATTAAAAAATGATTTGATTTAATTTAATTTATTTCCTGCAAAATCTTTGTATCCTTGACGTACTGAATCCACTTCTTGGTTTAGACCATTGTGATCCTGGAGAAATGGCTAGGTTTTGGTACATTTTTTACTGTTATAGCCATGTCTGAAAAGTAGTTCCTTTTCTGAAGATTCTGAGGCAGGCTTTCGCATGTTCCTCATGATCTCTAATTTGAAATAATCTTCAAGAGAGCTCAATATCTGTCATGCTTTTATGAGAAGCTGGTCAGTTATTTAAGTACCTGAGTAGTTGAAGACCTCTTTTGAAAAGTCTGACCCCAGCTGTAAGTGCTGAACACATTTCAGAATCTGATTTGCTGTTTTCCAGCCTGCAAACAGTGAGATAATTACCTGTCTCTGGTATTAATAGCGAGGGAGAACCACACTCCCAGTCTCTGGCCTCCATGACTGCATCTATACTAATAAATTAAGTGGGCCTTGGGCACAAGTTCCTACACTAGTGCTTGACCATCCTTAACATTCACACTGTTAAGGTGTCAGCTGGCCCTTTTCCAGATAGTGCTTGGCTGTGGTTTGGTGTAGTCAAGGACCTCTTCCACTATAGACAAAACTACTTTTTATTACGGGGCAAAAGAAGTAGTTGTAGGGATGAGAGCTTGTGCATTTATTAGGGTGACAGGAAGAGAAAGAGGGGAAAAAGGCAGGATTTGTATGAGCTGGTATCTGAACAGGCCAATGGATCTGGCCAAGGAACTGACAGATGGTAACACTGTTACTGGAGAACTCTGAAGCGTTATTTAGTTTTATCTACTGATAATGATAGAGTGCTTTATATCTGCCTCTTTCTGAATGATACCTTTTTTGTCAGAGGAATATGCTCTTCCACACTGCCCTGAATGGAAAGGCTACTACTTTTTCTGATTTATGGAGGGTACAGGTCTAAACTGATGTCCCAAAGGTTGCCTGTAGAGTCTCTTCCTCAAAGTGTGATGCTACCAAGCAATTTGCCTCCACGTTACAGGATGACATAGAAGGCTTCAGAGGAAGCTAGCAGTAATGGGTCTCCTAAAGATGTCACTAGAGTTGGCTCCCATGACAGACAGAGTGTTAGAGCTATCTGTTTATATCTAATATTAATGCCTTCAGTTTTGAAGAGACAGGCTAGAATCTAGGCTGTCAGCAAAAATGTCCTCTTTCTTCATCTGATGAATCTAGACAACTGTCTAAACCTGACAGTGGAGTCTCATTAATGGGGGGAAAAATTACCGACATGTGAAGACTTCGCACCAAACAAATCTGCGGTAGGAAATCTCACCTCTCTTTTATGTTTGTGTTCTGAGAAAATGTCACCTAAGAGACACCACAAAGTTTCTGCAGAGACATCAGAACCACCCTCTGTTATGGGAAGTACGCAATAAAGCTCAGTAACTGAAGGTCTGATTTTGTAAGAGCCAAGCGCTTCCTATTAAGTGTGTAGCCCCATTAACTCACATATAGACATTCAGTGTTGCCTCTTTCCTGGTTGATCCTGCTGCTTTCAGAAACAATACAAAATACAAAGTGGCTTTTTGTGAAAACAAAACTGGGCCCTAAGTCACAGTTAGACCTAAGGCAGTGATTACTGTAGGGGTAAAGGCTGAGTTGTAACACTGACTTGCTGCAAATTCTTGGAGAATCCTTTCCCGCTTTGCATTTCTATTTACTGTCTTCTAGTATTTGCCTGCCTAGATTGCCAGGCTCTGCGGGGCAAGGATTGACTCTCATAATGTTTGCTGTGCTTTTCATAGTAGAGTCTTAGTCTCAGGTGGCTGCTGTTAATCATGAATTATGTATTAATGGTAATGTTGTGGTGTCAACTCACAAAATCTTACATGGTAACTGACACAGATGAGAATTATAGGCTGTATTTTACAGGTATGTATACTACGCTGCAAGTGGCAGAGCTGGGGGATTCGAGGGCAGAGTTGCCATGGGAGTAGTAACAAAAGGGAGGCAGAAAAAGAGGCTTCACATTTTATGAAGCCTGCTTCTTGGCATGTCATTTCTCAGTTTGCTCTGACTTTAAGTGAGATGGAAAATCAGTTAATCCACTGTGCAAGGTCATTTTAATAAGTGCTTGAAGGAGTGAGGGAAGGCAACTCTTGAGCAGCCCCTTGTAACTTTGAAGAGTTACTCCGGAGTCAGCCATTCTGTGTCTGACTATGGAGTTGTTGGCATGAGCAGGTGGAGGGCAGACTTGCTGCACAGAAATGGTTATAGTGCATGTGGAAAGCTATAGGAGGGAAACAAAATGCAGATTAGTGTCTGCAGTTTGCAGATACTGAAATAAGGGAAGAGAAAGGACACACAACACAATGAGAAAGAAAAGGAAAAACCTGCATATTGTTGTAAATCTCTTGACATTCATGGGTAGCTGCTTCAGAATTCTGATTTAGATTTGTGTTTCAATTTCCCTTACCATGAAATTAACAAAAAAAATATTATAAACAAGGAAAAATGTAAATTAGTAAAAAGGAAAACAGCTGACCCACCATCAAAGCAGAAGCAAAGAAATCTGCAAATAACAATATTAACAAGTACATTAACAGAATCACCTTTTCCTAGAAGAGGTAACCTGTTTCATTCTGACCTAAGTCCATTGCAGTAGATTTACATCTGGGGTGAATATGATCCAGTGAATTGACTGAGCCTCTAGCATGTGATACTTGTCTAGTGCGTTTTAACTGGAATTAAACTAGACTGTAACGTGCTAGATGTAGGCACCCTGCAGATTACTGAAGTGCAGAAGAATGTAACAAAGCAATACCTATTATTGAAAGTATTTGGAGAGCCACTATCAGACCTGAGATTCTGCGTGTTCTTATTGGTCAGTTAACAAAATATTGACAGACAAAGTATGCATCGACAGACTGAGTCCATTTTAAAAATGGCAATTCTTGCACTCTGCCTCATGCAATGGATCGCTTTAGTGAAGAAATCATCACCATACAACTACAAATGATATCTCTGATACTGCGAGAATTTACACCCAAGCTATTAAAGCCTAAGTCACGGAAATGTTATGCTTAAAAATGTTTGCAGAATTGGGCCCTGAGTATGACCTGCTGCTTATTCATTGCTTTTGGTTCTGTTTGCCTCTTGAATATATTAAGGTGACGATACTGGGCTCATCCAGGAACACTAGGCAGCCTGCGGCTTATGGCCATCTTTCCTATCAAGGATTTAGTGTCCTGAACCTAATCCGGGCTCTGGCCGGTAGCTTGACACCACTGACACAAAACATAGAAGAGGGCAAAATACAACATTGATACGATTGTGAAGATGGCTCTTTGTAAAATACAGCTCAGTGTTAGCTGCAGTCAAACAGGCAAATAGAATTGTAGGAGTTGAATAGAGGAATCAGAGTAAAAGTAATTGTGCTGCCTTATAATCTGTGGTGTCCCCATACCTGGCTGGAATGCTGTGGGCAGTGCTTGTCACCAGACCACACATGGATAGCACTGAAAATTTGCAAAAAGGCATGGAGATGCTCAGAGGCAGAGTGTGGCTTACAGAGAGGGAGAAATTAGACAGGGCAGAACTTAACAGCTTGAGCTGGAGTAGGTGTGAGGTGTATAAAATTATGAAGGAGATGGAGAAGGCACATGGAGAATTGTTACTTGTTACTTTATTGCTTTTTGTAACACAAGACACAGGGGTTCCCAGTGACATTGTCAAACTGCTGGTTCAGAACAAATAAGAGGAATTAATTTTTTATACAAACTGTGATTAAACTGCCGATCTTGGTACCATAGGATGTTGTAGAAGCCAAAAGTATAAATGGTCTCCAGCAAATTCATGACAAATTGGCTGGGTGTAAGTGGCTTTTAAAGAAAAAGGCCTGGCTGCAGTTTCCAGCTGAAGAAGTCACTGAACCAGTGACTGCCAGAGGAAGCTCAGGGGTCTTAAAAGGGATAGGATCACTTACCTGATTTCTTACACGTTTTGTCTGGGCAGTCTGTCTTACCCACTGTCAGAGGAGGACACTGAACTAGATGTACCTTTGATCTGATGCCATATTGTTGTTGTTCTTAGGCTATTCCAAAAATTATGGTTTTGGGCACTGACTGATCAGCAGAGATTAACATTAAATATCCTAATGATTTTTGGCATATGACACCCTAGCTACCATTCTGTTCTGTGATGGAGATGGAGACAAGGTAGCAGTCCTCTGCTGTAGTAATGATGGTGAAAATTAGCAAGACACCATGCTCTGCAGTGCTGTCGCTGCTGTAACAAGCTGGTTAACACACTCCTGTTGTTTAGTAGGCTCCGGAGGAGAAGAATCAGCTCTTCAATTGCGGTATTTTGGTCAGTGGCGATTGCAGGACAAGACCAGAGCCCTTTTTTTCCCTAGAGAAAGAGAGTGAGGGGCAAGGGTGGCTGTGTGCGGGACTTGTGCCTGGCCAGCCCGGCGACAGCCAGCGGGTGGCACTGTTGCTGCAAGGAAACTTAGAACCAGCCCCCTGTAACGCTGCCCAAATGTTTGGGTGGAAGTTTTCCATTGAAAACAGCAGTTTTGCCGAAATGGAAGCATTTCATGGCACGTGTCGCTTCGCAATGAATTTTTAATGTAAATTACTAAGTTTGACTTTATAATTGCAATGGAGCTTGTTTTCCCTTTTCTTATTGATTCAGTTTATCAGTTTACATGGATATACAATTTCAATATAATTCTTAATTTCATAGGTTTTTATTCTGGTGACTTAAACTCTCAAAAATTAAATGGTCTTACTTGGTGGAAAAAGAAACATTTTAAAAATGTATTTTTAAAAATAATAATGATTTTAAAAAGCCATTCAAATGCTGTCCCAAGGAAAACATCATCTTTGACTCTCAATGTGGGACAAAAATATGTTTCTGAAGGTCTGAATTTTGTGTGGTCCAGATGATCTGTATTTTGATGTGCTCTGAATGGTGGTTCTTGACAAGAGAGCATGCTTTGAGGTGCTGTTTCATGGTGCCATGTGAGTGGCAGTGCTACCCAGTAGAACATGCGCTGAGAGGGACATCTCAGTCCTGCTCGGAACAGCCACTCATCACCCTGTGGTGTCAGGGGGGTGGCACCACACCTTGATGTCTTGGTAATCTGTCAGGGCAGAAACTAGTGCCAACATGGGGCTGTAATCTCAGGTAGTTATTGCTTTTTAAAAATAACCAATTGGTGGGGTCCCACTCGGAACAGCTCCCTGTCTCTAAGTTAATGTGGTGGTAGAGTGATGGGTGTTTACAGAATGACTAAAGGCAGTGCAGCAATGGGGAGGG
>NW_009610404.1:21504-21841 GCF_000690535.1 Cariama cristata
AGAACTGGTTGAATGGGAGAGGGTAACACCTTCCCTTTTTCTGTTCTCCAAAATAAAAAAAAAAACCCTACTATTTATTCATATTTATTCATATATGGCTTGTCTTGTTTGTTATGGCAAATGTGCAAAACATGGTTTTGTTCTACATAGACAGGGTAAGTTATTTATAGTGATTTCTCATGCAGTCTTGTTGGAGGAAGCCTAAATTGTTCATTCTGCCATATGCAAAACTTACTGCAGTGTTGTGGTTTAACCTCAGCCGGCAGCTAAGCCCCACACAGCTGCTCGCTCGCTCACCCCCAGGGTGATGGAGAAGAGAATCAGAAGGGTAAAAGTG
>NW_009610405.1:0-2618 GCF_000690535.1 Cariama cristata
CCTGGGCAGGAGAGGCTCCGAAGGAGGGGTCTCCTTGGAAGACAGCGAGTCCATCGGGGCCCCAGCGCAGGGAGCAAGGTGCCTTGCGGAGCGGGGAATTGCTCGCTGCTCCCCACCCATTCACCCTCCGCTTCTTGTAGCGGGGACTTCCTGGACTGACGTCGCAGTTCTCTTTAATGAGAACTAGGTTAGTAGAGGTCTAGAAAGCCATACTTTGGACGTGGTAACTTGTTGCTAAAGGAGGGTGTCGGCTTTTGGAATGAGGAAGGAGATAACCGAGATCTTTCTTCCTTCTCACCTGTGCTGTGGGTTGTTACACATCATGTTTCAATGCTGTTATTGGCCATCTGTGCCAAAATACCTTGCTTTTGTTGTCTGTATTTTTTGATGGAACAACCAAGAGTTTTTGATGGGAAAAGTTCCTCTCCAAAGAGGTGCTTATAGCATTAGTTTTTTTGGAAAAAAAAATATTTTTGAAGGTGAAAAATATAATTTGTGCTTAGTTGATAGGAAACTGCAGCAGTTGACAGTAGTCCTTAATGCAGGCAACTTTGGCAAATGTACAACTTTTGCATATAGCTTCATTTTAGAAGCATATGAATATGTACTTATAAAGCTTCTAGAAATAGTGGGACTTAGTGAGCAGAAGGCCTTTCTTGGGCATTGCACAGCTAACTACATTTTCATTTTTATTATTCTGATGTGCTGCTTGACTGTTAAGGACATGGTAGTAGAGATCAATTTCATTGCTAATATGCAACTCTCAAAGGATATTTATATTCTGTCTCATGCTGGGGCCTCAGAGCTTCCCCTTCACCTCGTAAGGGTTACGAGGAAGAGATAGCTGTGTGTGTAGGCTAGCCATATTTCTCATAGTTAATTTATCAAATCTTAGTGATTATGGAATGGTACTGGGAAAAACACATATAAAAATATCTGAAGTTACATCCCACATACTGTAAATTTCAAAATTCCACATTTGGGGTTTTTTGTTGTGTGTTTCCTCTTCAAACAAGTTCAAAAAGTTACATGGTCTGAGTTTACTTAGAAGTATTCATTTTAGAGGTGGTTGGGGTTTTTTTTTAAGGGGTGGGGATGGGGCAAGCTCCAGTATCATATATTCCTATTGCATAGGGATTCCTTAAGTTTGTTTTGGCTTAGGAAGGTGACCTTAACCCTTGTTGGAGCAGCTAGCAGAGTGAGAGCAGTATTTTAAATCAGTGTGTTAAAAGGCTCATCACCAGGACCATACAGAGGTGCAGTGGGGGAACCCCTTTCATCTTGTCATAGGAAGCAACCCCTGGTTCTGTCACTGGAGAGCCATCAGCCACATTGCCCAGGTGTGGCATGCATCAAGATAAGTCAACAGAAAGGCTCTCTGGAACAGCTTACAAGATTGAGGGGGGTAACCGCCTACAGAATATCAGACATATTATAGGATGCAGGAGAAGAGCATCTTGTGACTGTACAAAACTTTTATTATTGGATGCTTAGGGGAGGGACTAAAGGAAGGGAACAAGGTGGTTTGAGGAGGAACAAGTATGGGAAAACAGAAGGATAAGGGGATAAAAGGCCTGGTCAATTGTAAACAAGTGGCTGGTCAGTATGTTTCTCTATGCCCTGTGCCAGGTTACCACAGCCTGTTCTCTTTTCTCATTAAGCTTCATTTCTAACTGTTTTCCTGGATGAGAGGGACTGTGCTATATTCACGTGTGCATACTGAGGTCTAAGTGCCGGCAATTGGAGTGGTACCGTAAGTTATAGGGACCTCTGGGTCTGGTGTGCCAGCAACTGGAGAGACTGGAGTGAGTGAGGGTCTAAATGCTGGCAGCCTGAGTGGAGACCGTAAGTCACAGAGGCTTGTGTGTCTGGAGAGCCAGTAACTGGGGAGACTGGAGTGCATGTGTATTGTCTTGGCAAGTATGCCAGTGTGTGGTTGCTAGTGAATATCATGCAGGGCTAGCCAGCAAGTAGGGTAAGAGGCTTGAGAGCCAGGTTTTGAGGCAGCTGTAAGTGCGAGACATGTACTAGTGAGATCAGAGGGCCTGCAGTTTGGCAATATGAGAGTCAAGGAGGTCCAGGCCATTTACTGGAGGCACTGTAAGATCTGGGGGTTGTTTCGGAGCCTCCTTTGCATGTGTGTCTCTGAGCGAGGCAACTGGAGACAGAAGGGTCCAAGGGCCAGTTACTGAGTAGACTGAATGTCTAAGGGCATTTACTGGTGGATCATGGTATGCCTGTGGGGGGAGCTGTGTGTGTATCTGGGTGAGGAAGTCTGCACCGGCAACCGGAGTGGGGCTCTGGGGAGGATTTGGGGTTGGTTCCTGGATAAATTGAGTGTCTGAGGCCAGTTACTGGAGGGATTCATGTTGTATATATGTGTATATTCCCCACTAATGGACTTTTGTCTGGGTCAGCTGGGGAAAGGAGCAGTGTAAGGCCAGACCATGTTCATGTTTGCATGAATACTATTTTCAGCTGTGCTGATCTGTATGGTCAGCCGTGTGTATATGCATGTTTGCATATGCAACTATGGGAATACATCCACAGTCTTGTCACTGGCTGGACCTGAGGACATGGAATTGCTGCAGCCTTGTCTCCATTGGGCTGCCAGGTTC
>NW_009610405.1:2649-58784 GCF_000690535.1 Cariama cristata
GACATGGGAAAAGTACTTTTTCTGTAAGTTTGAAGATGCAGAAATCATTGACTCTCAAAACTTAAAACTGGAGCCAAACCTACAATGACTGTTAAGTTGTGATAGAATTTTAAAACATTTGTTGGTCTGGTTGATGTGAATAGGGCTACCTACGTGAATATCTAAATAGGTATATTTAAGCTGCCATGATAGAGCAGTGGAGCATAATTTAAATTTAAACCTGTGTTTTTGTTGTAGGTGTGTTTTTAAAAGGTGTCTGTTTTTTAAGTCAAGAGAAGTAAAACAGAAATAGGAATAAAAGTGGAGATCTTTTAGTGACCTAGTAGGCTTTGCACTTACCTTTTCCCTCTGTGTATGTCATAGAATCATAGCATCACAGAATGGTTTGCGTTGGAAGGGACCTTTAAAGATGATCTAGTCCAGCTCCCTGCCACAAGCAGGGACATCTTTCACTAGAGCAGGTTGATCAAGACCTCATCCAACCTGACCTTGAACAGTTAAGTGTTTTGCATGTCTTGCCCCTGAATAAATCCCTGTGTAGAAATGAAGAATGTCAACAGAGAGTCTGAGTGGGGATGCTTATCATAAGAACTGACCTTCCTTTTAGACGTTTTCTGGTTCTCGTCTAATGCTATAGCATTCCGTTATTTTTGCTGACAAGTTGAAAGACTCTACTTAGGTCAAATACCAAGATAATATAAAAAAGGAAGATTTCTGTCCTGCTTAGTGATAGAGTTTATAAACATGTGGATACACACAGATATATATAGTGGTCCAGCCTGTTGATATAAAATTGATAGAGCAATGAGTAGATTATTTTAGATTGAAAACTGTAACTAAATGCATTTCATATCAAATACGAAGTACAGCTTCAGCATCTGTCCCTACCTGCTCCCAGAAATCCTCTTTGCTTGTGGAATACTGCCAAATCAACTTCTGTTTTCCAAATGTGATGAACGCACTATTTTAACATTTCCAGTACACTTAAATTAAGATTCTTTAGGAAAAAAACTTTAACATAATTCCATAGTTTAATAAGCAGCAGTTATTTTCAAGTGATTTGCTTTTTTTCTCTGCAAGCAAGAGTACTTTTAACAGCTGTTAGAACAGATAACTGAAATTGTATGGCGAAGAGACACCTAATATTGAAAAGTGGAACAATGGAGACGTTTTCTTCTAGAAAGTGCTGTAGCTATGCTGTATGCATGCATGGATTTTTATTGTTTTCTCCTTTTTAATATGCTGAAGGAAGGCATTGTTTTATTCTGGCCCTCTCCCTTTGTGTATTGCAAATTTTGAGGGGACTTTGTGGTGATAGATGGGGAAAGTGAAAACAAAAAAATAATTTTACTACAGGGGATACTTTTCAGTGTCATAGGCTGCTTGTGCATATAGGCTTTTCCTTAAATGTGGTGGGTTTGGTTTTGGGTTTGGTTTTTTTTTTTGAAGACGCCTGATGTAAATCCTCGTGATTTTCTCCCCAAGTTAGTGGCATGTAAGACAACAGAAATAAAGCTAGAAACCAAGTCATTTTTTCAAGGCCTGGGTCACAAAAGATGTGGTACTGAATTGAGGGAAGACAATGTATGATGAAAAAATTGTATAATGTGCTTTTTCATATTAAGAACTACAGCTCCTCATCAGCTTCCTCATAATTATATGAATTTGATACAACCTTTAAGTTTCTTGATTTTTATTTTGTGCTTCAAGTTGTGTTTCCGGTTTTCTTTCCTTTTTCTAGCAGTGTGGAAAGAAAAGCATATCACATGTTAGAGCTGCTTCGCTCTCAAATGATCTAGATCTGCACATGTGCAGTAAATCTGATGGTTTCTGAAAGTGCCAACCTAACGATATGCACACTTGCTTTGTGTCCTCTCTGCTTTCCCTTCAGGAGAACACTCAGACAGAAAGCTCGTATTTGGAGTGCGTGATGCTGCAAAATGATTCATGTGGCTTGCTTGGGGACAGTCTGTTTCCAATAGATTCTGCACAGCCAATGAGAGAAGTGGGTATAGGCTAAATAAGTTGGTTTGGTGGCTGCAGCTTTTTTTTCTTATCAATGGTTTTCATCGATGCTCTGTACATTCCATAATTTTCTTTTTTTGACTCCCTAACTCACTAAATGGTTCCACCCATTGACGTTAAGAATGATCCTAACAGAGGGGACATCATCAACTTGTTTGTAAGGCTCTGGCTTGAATCCAGTATGTATTTAACAGTCAATATTTTTGTAGTTTAGTCATGAATTACTAGAAAATATCTCAACCCCTTGCAAAGATGAGAAGGCCTCAGGCCTCAACAGCATGAAATTGATTTGCAAATGTTTAATATATAAAAATTCACACTTGTTTTGGAAGTATAACGCTCACTTTATGCAGGCTTAGATGCTGGTTTTTTAAATTTTATAAAAATGGTCAGCCAAGTCCTTTAGTTTTTGAGGAGCAAGAGTGTGGCTGAAGTGAAGGATTTTTTTTTTTTTGAATTATTATTATTACTGGAATACAAGGGTTTTGATGTGTAGAAGAGGCCTTGAGGCTGATGCATTTTCTTCTCCTCTTCCTCCAAATGCCTTTTAAAAATGGATGTTTCTGTATGAAAATTCAGATCTCATCTTACTCTTTCTTCTGAAATTCTATCCTTGGTACTTCGTAAAAGTGGAAGGAAAACTGCCTTACTTTGAGAGTACATTTGCTTTAATAACTCTTCAAAATCTGCTGTGACATCTGTTAAAGAATTCCTGTAACATACTTACTCCTGAGGTTTAAGTACCTCTCATGACCATATTGTATCTTGACCTGTAGATTGCCTTTGATTGCCATCTTTTAGCTTTGTAAAAGACTTGGGTATTACATTTTAAAGCACAGATTTCTTGGGATGAAGAGAATAAAGAGGTGGACATATATTACAATTTTATAATTAAGATACTGCATTTTAAATTATATATTCTTGTATAAATGTTGTATAAATATAATGAATGTTTTTGGTATGTACAGTCACTATTGTGATTTATGACTGTCCTTTATAATTTTAAGCTAAAGAATATATGGTAGGCCTTTTGCACTAAATTTATCAGTGGTTGTACAATTTTATCTGAATATTTGTATTATTTTTGTACTTAAACATCCATGCAAGTCCAGGGGTGCTGAATCTGAGCTAGAACTGAGATCTCTACTTCTAGAGATTTAGTCCTTGATTTCTTCCCATAGTTTTAGATTTGATTTCTGTGTGAAGTGGCTTTAAGCTTAATGTGTTTTTCATTTGTTTTTGACAGTGTATTATCTTCAGGAGATGGCCTCTTCTAAGTCTTTGCTGAACCTTATAACCTTCACTTTTGGATCAGCAATCGGATTTTTTGTATGCTATCTTCTGTTTAGCATTATACTAGAAGAACAGGTTAAGATCCAGCCTCATATCCTTCACAATGATCCACATGGTCAGCACTCAGCAGATACTGATAACAATCAACTGCAAGGACAAATGAATTTCAATGCAGACACTGGACAGCATAAAGGTATTTTGTTATGCCTTACTAACTATGTAATACGCCTCCTTTTCATGCATTGCAAGATGTTGCTTTCTTCACTGCCAAGAATTTGTATGAATTATTTTTTTTCACTTTCTCCATGTTCAGGTTACATCTAAATAACTTTGTTCTCCTGAGGTATCCTGAATGGTGTTTTTCCTCTGATTAAATTTTTATTACACTAGTGGTTTTTTGCCTTAGAGCTCAACTGTTTTGTCCAACTTGTGTATCCAGACTTGTTTGGAGTAGGAACTTCTCAAATGAGCTATTGACATCAAATGGTGGTTTTGCTAAGCAGATATATGTGCTAGCATTTTAGGTGTGTCTGAATTGCTTTTTAGCTTTAAGAAGCTAATTTTGGGCCACTTCTAACTTTTCATCTAGCCTCTCAGATAAAGCTTAAAAAAAAAAAAAAATATTCAGTTTTTGACCCGATTAGCAAAACTTGGAACTGGGGTGGGGCAGAGAGGGTCACTGTAGGCGTTGTTTGCAGAGCTGATGATGCAGCAGTCCAAACACAAATTGCTCTTCACAGTCAAAAGACACAGAAATTCTGTTGCACTGATTTTTCCGCCCCACACCTCCCACCCCCCCAAGAAGGTAGACCCTTCTAATATTTCAGGCATACTTTTAAACTTGACACATGTCATTAAATGAGTTCATTCTAAATCCTAAATACAGATAGTGTCTGAGCTAGGACAGTTTGGATGAGAAAAAATGCACTATAATGCATTTGCTGAAGATGTTAACAAGTAATTTGCTATTTAAATGTATTTAAACTCCAGACTTTGTAAGACAAGTTTGAGAGTGTTTCCAATGTAATTGTAGAAAATTGTTACAAAGAAATCTGGTCTGTTGTTGCCTAAAGTGCAAGTAGGAATGTTTTAGGACGAGTTATGAAGATCTCGCTCTCCATGGAATATTCTTTTACCTGAGTTAAAATCACTCTGTGTGTATCAAGTGAAAGTGTTTCTTTGAGGGGAATAAATACTTTGACAGCTTGGAAAACATTGTATTACACACCTCAAATAACTGTGTCTATTTATTCTGTAGGATTGTCTGAAAATAAAAACATTTTAGCACAACAATAATACTAGTTTCGTAGTATCCTAAGTTATTTAATCTGAATTTTTACAAATAAGGTTTAACTTGAATTGGTGATAAATTCTTTCTTTCTGGCTTACCATCTGTTTTTTCTTTCAAAACTATGTTGCTGTTTTAGAAATATTTATTAGGTTTTGTTAGTTAACATGAATATGTATAACAGAGCTTATTACCTTTTTGACCTTTCTGTGTTGTAATCACCAAGTTGTGTTCATTGTGAATGGCAAAAATATTCAGCTTTTTAATTTTCATTAGTGCTCCAATACTGTAAAGAAGTTGCCTCTGAACAGTTTTTATGTACAAATAAAAGGTTTTTTTTTAAAGCCACACTTCCCTGAACAGATATGGCTTTTATGCTTGCCTCTATCCTGTGAAGTTGAAGAAGCTTTAAGAATTTTAGTTTCTTGGGTTTGGGGGTCTTGTTTGTTTTCTTCCTAAATCTAACATTAATTTCATTAACTGATATATTTGGAAGCAAATGCCTCTCCTCTCTCCGCATGTCTTTTCTGATCTAGAAACAGAATGTCTGGGGGGAGGTTGCTCTTAATGTTTCTTTTGCAATCAAGTCTAATACTGTTTTGGAACTTTCCTCTTTTTATAGATGAGAATAAAAATATTGCAGAGGGACTGTATCAGAAGGTGAAAATACTGTGTTGGGTCATGACTGGACCTCAAAATCTAGAAAAGAAAGCCAAGCATGTTAAGGCCACTTGGGCCCAGCGTTGTAATAAAATACTTTTTATGAGCTCTGAGGAGAATAAAGACTTCCCAACTGTGGGCCTAGAAACCAAAGAAGGCAGGGACCAGCTGTACTGGAAGACTATTAAAGCTTTTCAATATGTATATGACCATTATTTGGATGATGCTGATTGGTTTATGAAAGCAGATGATGATACGTATGTCGTATTGGACAATTTGAGATGGCTTCTTTCAAAATACAGTCCTGAACAGCCAATATACTTTGGAAGAAGGTTTAAGCCCTTTGTGAAACAGGGCTACATGAGTGGAGGAGCAGGGTATGTTCTGAGCAAAGAAGCTCTGAAGAGATTCGTTACTGCATTTAAAACTAACAAATGCACTCACAGTTCCTCTATTGAAGACCTAGCACTAGGAAAATGCATGGAGATCATGAATGTGGAAGCAGGAGATTCTAGGGATGCAAGTGGTAGAGAAACTTTTCATCCCTTCGTTCCAGAGCATCACTTAATCAGAGGATACCTACCAAAAACATTCTGGTACTGGAATTACAATTATTATCCTTCCGTAGAGGTAAGTCCTTAGGAACATAGTACCCATTTTATGAAATATATCTTGTGATGTGTATGAATGTGTATGATATATGAATGTGTATGATGTGTGAATTAGCAGTTTAATAGCAGCTCAATATATTTTAGACAAGAAGACTTTGTTGTGATATCTTGTGATACACCTGTGTGCAGATGTGTTAAATACACTAGTCATCAACTAGAAGTTAATGCTAAGAACTTAACGTTCCAGAAGAGCTAGTGAGTTGTAAATTATTACTGCAGTTTTACTATGTTCTGTGGACAGCAAAAAATGATGAAACCTTTTTGACATGTTTGTCTAGTGTCACCACTGCTACCTTCCTTGCAAAGTTATTGTTCTGTTTTATTCCCTCGTGTCTCACACACAGTGTCCTTAGCTTCTTCTCCAGTCACCCAACTACCAGTGTGTGGTGAGAAGTGAGACCAGCATGGTCCATTCCAAGCTGTATGTGCTTGGAAACACAACAGTATGGATTAGTTACATTAAAGCCTACTGAAAGGGAAGGTGGCACTGATACACCTTCATCTTCTACCCAACAGCAACCTTTGCATAAAACCTGTAGATATAGAGATAATTTTGAGACTTGCTCATGATTGTAGTCGGTCGACATTGGCTAAGAGATTCCCAAGTTACTGGAGGGGCTGGTGGGTAATGGTCTGCGTGACTGTACTGCCTGCTAGTCTATTCCCTTCAAATGGAGATGTGCTGCAATGTACTCCTCTTGTCACTGATAACTGTGTGCAGTGTTACCTGGCTTGAACGTTGGTCACTGCCCTGCACTCACTTTTTTATGGAAGGTTGTTAAAATGTACATGTAAATGAATTTCATTGAAAAGATTACAGAAGAATGAACATTGCCTAGAAGTAAAAGCATGACCTAAACAAGGAAATATGATTAGATTTCCTCATGTAGTTGTACTGAACTCTCGCCTACCTTCTGTAGAAGTGGAAGCAAGTGTGAGAGCTGGCAAAGCAATTTTATTATTTATTTAAATTCTTTTGTTGTAGCAACAAAAATAGCATTTACAAGCTGAAACATTCTTCCTGTAAGAACTTCAGGTTGTCCTTTGTATTCCACATCTGAAATCTCCAGTTTAAAAAAAAATAAAGTGAGAGGGAGCAGGGCGCTGCTTGAAATTAAAGCGATCTGAAAGTATTCTGCATTGTCAACTTTGATGATCATATAATCTGTGATGTGGTTTCTTTTTTAGGATTATAATCTTACTTTTAGATTATTTTTTTATTTTATTTTTTAATACTTTTATATTATTTTTTCAGCAAGCTCTGAGATGAGCATAAATGGCTAAAATGAAGAATAGGATATGGGATTTTTTTACACAGTAAAGATGAGGAAAAAAAAATCTAGATCCTCAGTAGACGCTTTTCATTGTGAAGCATCTATTTTAATGCTTGTACTCAGTAGCTTGAGCATTTCTATAGCTTAAAACAGCTATGATGCTGTATTTAGTGTGTCAGGATGCAGCCGCTTTAGCTATGGTTGCAGTTCATGGGTGGCTGAGCTGTGGACAGTTACACCTGTAACCGGTGCAGTGGTGGTGAGGATCCATAATGGAAATCGCATATTTGATCCTGTCCTATCAAATTTGTGTTTGCATAGAGACTACTTTGTCTGGTATCAAAACCAAGCTGTATTGGTCAAACTTAGCAGGTATTGAAAGAATAACAATTATGTAACAAGCGTTCTCTTCAGTGTCTTTAAATGTTGAATCTTAATCCCGATTAGAGATGGAATGATAGCAGCTCTACAATCAAGCCTGATGAACCGCCCCCCTGCACCCCCGCCCCTGCAATTTTCTTCCAGAAAAGTGCTCTGAAAGCTAAATTTGAGCTCGTAAAAACAAGTTGTAACAAATGTGTTAACAGTGATCTTTTAGCTCTTAAAAATGCTTAATAATGTCAATGAATTTAATAAACTTAAAAATAGTTCCAAAATGATTTGTTACAGCTTTCTATATGTAGGAAGTTAGATACTGGCAATTTTGCCAAACTGTATAACGTGTGAGATATGCGCGCACTCACATCTGGCTTACATACTCTGGATGGATGCTGTCATGAATAATAAGCAGGTATTGATTCATATATAAATGCAATGCATTTAGACCTGCTTGCTGCTTCTTGGTTTTGTTTAAACACCTGCATAAAAAAAGACGTATAGAAAAGCAAAAAAACCTCTGGCATTAGTGAGGGCAGCTAGTTTTTTCACTGGCTTGATTACAGAAGCAAAAGACTTTGTCCAACTTTATTTTGGAAGGATGCTTTGGCAGATATGCCTGATACATTTTGCTCTTCTAATATTAGAATTTGAAGTATGAATGACTGATGATAGTGAATTTATTACCATGAAGTCAAGTATGTGTTTGAATTCTTCCTGGATCTTTAATCCAGGGCATGCTTTGCAATTCTTGCTGATTATTTTGACTTGTTTTGCATTTTAGGGTCCCGGATGCTGCTCCGATCTAGCAGTTTCATTCCACTACGTTGATTCTGTGACTATGTATCATTTGGAATATTTGATTTATCATCTCCGTCCATATGGGTATTTGTATCGGTACAATCCTGATTCAGCAAAGAATCCAGAAGAGCAGAGCAAAAATGAAGCACTGGAGGATAATCAAAAGCTAAAGCAAAAAATTTCTGAAAATTAATTGAACTTGGAAGAAAACGAAAAGAAGCCAGTACAATGAATAAGAGTCTGCTCAAACTCCTGCATGAAACTTGTGGACTAAAATTACTCATGGCGATTCTTATTTCAAAAATCATGTTGGCAGTACTTCCTGCTGCTGTCTGTGTACAACAGAGTCTGGTGCTGGCTCTGACTGTTTGGGATAGTGGGACCTTGCAGCCCTGCTCATGAAGATTTGGGGCCCTAAAACTGTGAAATAGGAGGTTGTTCTATTACACTAATATCTGGAAGAATTTGTATAAAAAACCATAGTGGCTGGGTTTAAAGATAATCATACTGTATTTCTGTTCCTTTTTGTTCTCCTCTATTTCCTTCCTGGTGTTCTGTTAGGTCAGTTCTAATACTAGAAATTGGATGCTGCACAGTCAAATACTTCACAATGGCTTTCTCTGATATTCTCAATATCTTGAAGTTACTTTGTGCACCTTGCCCTGTAAGGAAGGGAGAGATGTGAAAATAGATTCTGAAGTCTGCTTTGCCTTAACGACAGACTGGTTATTATGAATAGGCAGAGATCCACCCAAAAGATTAATCTGAATTGTTTCAGAAATGGAGTTCAGTGCTATGAATTATTTTTAAAATTTTTATGTCTCTGTTGTACAAAATGATATGAAGTTGGATCACCAGTGTTTTGGGAGAAACCCAGAAATAGCAACTATTATTTAAATTGCTGAGGTGATGCAAGCTGCTTACATATTTGCCTGTGGCTTTTTTTGGTATTAACTTATCCTGTTGGTTGAATGGATATAAAAATTCATCTCAGAATTTCTCAGCATAAGATAAGGTAGATGTTTTTTGGAACAGAAGTCTGTCTTCCATCACGCCTTCCATGTAAACAAGAAAGAATAGTATCTTAGCAAAGTTGCAATGCCATTATAATAACTTGGTTTCAGCCAGTATTGTAATTAGTTTGTTTCCATTTAATTTTCATATCACTATACTTTGAGATTGTGGAGTTACCTTATTTATTAAAAGTTTACAGATATAAACAAGTCCTATTTTAAAACTGCAGCAAAGCCGATCTGGCTGCTTCCCTACAGATCTAGTTTATTTGGCCAAAGTAGTTAATTTCACTTTTCTGAACATTTTTTTTTTTTCCCTCCACTTAAAAAAAATTTGTTCTGTATCTGCTGCTTGTTACCTTTTTCAGAACAAAGTGTTAAATGATCCCTATTTCACTCCTTTTGAAGCTGAAGTATATAGTTTTTCAGGTAAGCCAGCCTGAATGCAGGAATCTTTCAAAGTGCATTAACTTTCTCCACTCCTTGAGTATCTCTGCCTCTTAACTGAAAACACTTTCTTGGTGTGGGACAAAATAGATGTTTTAATTACTGAAAAATTTTCAGAGGCCAAGCCTGTGTTTTATATAGTTAACGTAACGCTTTCTGGTTTTCTCTTTTTTTCAAATTGAGTGAATAGCAGTGTGGGGGATGGGATTAAGCTTGACATGTAGTGTGTCTTTATTCCACACTTGAACAACAGTTTCTTCATCTTTTTATCACTTTTCACCTTCATCATATTGATGAATTTGGACATAACCTAATTACCTCCAGTCATTGTTCTGGAAAGGGCACATACTAATAGCAGGCAGCCTTATTTACTACTGCTGTCCTTCAGGATCTTCCTGGAAGAAGACATTACCATAAAGTACTGGATTTTTTTTTTTTTCCAAAGATAGTTCTTGTACAGATTGGGGTTCTCTCTGTTGTCCAACTGTAAAGAGTCATGACTTCCTTTCTGACCATTGCTCTGCAGCATGATGGCAATTACTGAAATATCTCATAGAGTTGAAATATTACATACGTCTTCTCTCTCTACCTGAATATAGGCTGGGTTCATTTATCAAGTATTAGTTAAACGAATAGTTCCTGCAGGGTTAAATCTGTTAGTCTTTTATGAGCAAGATTGCCTCTGAAGTACTGAAATGGACATGAGCTTTATTTTATGTTAATTGATTTATGTAGAAAATTATAGCTGCATTTGTTTAAAAAAAGGAAAAAGTCTCTAGTTTGCTCTAGTCAGAGGGCTGCTTGTCCAGAGAATGGATGGTACCATGCGTAGAGGTGCTTCCTTCTGTGACCTAAATGTTTATCCCACGTGCAGAACAAACCAATAAGATGGAGAAATCCCTATGGTATTGATAACTCCAGTGGCATTGTTCAAACATGCAATTAAAATTTTCTGGAGTAGCTCAGTTATAAAATGAAATCAAGATCCCAACTTAATCTCTCTGTAAATTCAGCACATGTAGAAGATCTACTGAACTACTGTACTGTTCCTTTACTACTGCTTTCTTGCTTGGTTCGTCCGTGGGGATTTAAAGATTTTTCTACCACCACAGGCAGAACTAATTTTGCATATTTTCTGCCTATTTGTGTCCTTTGTTGGCCTGTGAAGTAACATAATTTCCTCTTCATGTTCCTTACATGTCCCTGTCTTTGGGTTTTTGGTTTCATCATGCGTAAGTCTCAGGTGGACAAGAGGAAGCAGGTGGTGAGATGCTTGAGCTCCACCCAGGTTGGTTGCTGAGGTGGCAAGTTAAACCAGCCACTGCTGAGCTCATGGCGAAGCCTTTCTTCAACAGCAGTTCTCATTCTTGCCTGCTGCCCAGCTGGGGCTTTTGTGGGTTTAGCGGAGTGGGGCAGGAATGTCCCTTTCCACAAAGCATGCAGGGCCTTTGAAGGAAGGGACAAATAACAGAACAACTTCAATTTCTTGAGGGAACAAGGCTAAGAACGTACTGCCTTGTGAGAAATAGGTGGCGTATCTGGAGAAACAAGAGTAGCTTTTTCTTCAAACATCCATTCTTGCTTTGTTTTAAAGTGTCCTTGAACTTAGGCCTCTGAACCTATTTCTTTTGCCTTTCTAACAGCATCACAAATAATTGTTTTTTTTCTCCTTCTAGACAAGCGAGAGAAGTATTGGTTTTTACATTCTGTGATTATAACAGAGGACTCTTATTCTCTGAGTTGTATTGCCATAACAATGAGCCAGTACCTCTGAAATAACTGGTTTGTATCTCACAACCTTCGAAAGTCTCAGTAGACAAGGTTGGAATGTGAACAGTTCATATAATTTTCATGTACAATATTATGCTATTGTTAGTAGTTTGTTATTTCACTCTCAGGTCTTTGTGCTTTGAGAAAGTATTTATTGAGTTTGAGTATTTCTGCAGCCCAAGGAGGCTACTGTATTTCAGCTGGATAGACCTTGCTGAAGCATGGCAACATAGGCTCGCTTAAGCTATACCGATTATTCCTCTGTGGTTTTCTTTGTTTGTTTCTAAAAGAGGTTTCTTAATTTTATAAAACCTAAAAGCTTCCATTGGCACCATAGTGATTTAAATGACCCATCTAAAAATTTTGAACTAGTTTTTTTGAAATTACTAGGCAGCAGTTATTTACACTTGGATTTGGGAATGTCACTTAGTGTAAAGGAGTAACATTTTAACGTTGTGTTACGTGTGTTTTAGTTCAGAAAGAATGAGAGTGCCAAGAAGTTACTTCTGGTCACTGTTCTTAATCAGGGGATAGTATTAACCTTTGTTTGCAGAAAAAGACGAATTTTAATCTTTCACTCCCAGTTAATTTTTGCAGCCTATGTAGGTCTTAAGAAGTTAAACTCTGGTGATGTTAGCACTATCGCTCTTTTTGCAGCAGTTCTTTCCCGGTACCTTTTGCCTTTAAGGACACTTTGTTTTGCTTTGGTGGGGTATGTATTAAAAATCCCTTTTTCTTCACACATTGCCATTTGTTTTGTTACACTTCCAGAAGTATCAATTTTAGTGAGTAGCTGACAGACCTCTTACAAACAGTTTGCTATCTGAGCAGGGTGTTTTATCTTTGTACGACAGAAAAGTGTGGGTTATTGCTCTGATGTACCTGCTACTGATGTTGATTGTGCACGCACAGATGAAAATAGATCCCTCAATTCAGGACCACTTGGAAAGGCAATTTTGTACTTTTTTTGTCAAGAAAAGCTTCTGTGGAACTCCAAAAGTGTAATTTGCTTTGTTTTACCATATTGTATTTAAAATACTCCGCAAATGTGGTTAATGCTCTAAAAGAATTGAATATTGCTGCTGGACAGTATACTCCACTTAAAACCTGTGAACGTTTCACTTTGCGATTATAGGTAGTTGTGTCCCTCATGGCAGATAGAAGTTGGTGACTTGTCTGGAATGATCACCATAAAGATTTGTTTCTTAAATACCTTCTTTGAAGTGCCTTTGACCAATTTTTAGCATTGAAATTAAGTTGAGAATTAAATAAATAAGTTATCTCATACACAGTTCATGTCTGTCTTCATTTACCCCTCCTGTATGCTAGTAGTGTAGCATAGCAGCACAATTTAGTCTAATAAAAATATTCTTACCTTTTTTCTTGGGTGAATACAGGAAAGTCAAAAAGCTTCTCACATTTGCTATGTTTTCTGTTATTATATTTATGCTCTTAACAAATAGCAAGCTACCTTGGAAACAAAGATGGCTTTTTTTTTAAGTGTAAAATTAGTCATAATCACTAGTACTAGATTCACATAAGCAGATGGCTGTTTCTGCATTGTCCTGATTTTTCAGTGTTGCCACGTTGTTAGAGTCCTTAGTGAACTGACACTAGCTGATACCTCAAAGACAAAGCAAAACTGTTCAAAATTAACCACCTTTTTTTGAAAGGATTTGTTCTTTCAGTGAACATCTTACTTCTGCAAAACCCCAAACCTGTTAAGATTTAAATGTACTTTCTAACCTCGCTTTCTGCTATTCATGCAGAATAATACTCGGCAGTAAAGAATATTCCACTTACGCAGATGGGAGGCATCTTTATGTAGGAGATGTTGGTTGTTGGAGGTGGTAGGCACAGGCAGGGTACAGCTGTGTTTCACTACCTTCCCTACTGTAACAGACCCTGCTAGTACTATTAACCTGCCTTAGTTAACTGTTTGATTTCAGAGTGCAGGAAGTGTGGGACAACCAGTTTAACTGTGCTCAAAAGCTAGAATACTTCAGCTAAAGAACAACAGCCAATTGAACAGAGGAGAAAAGCTCCTCTCTGAAGTTTCAGGCATAGCATCATAGCATCATTTATGCAATGCTACTTAGAACTTTCAACTGTCAGGGTCCAACAAGATCCAGCAAATTGCAGGGTGATGCGAGTAGTGGAGCAGAACAAAAATTATAGCTACTGCTCTGCAGAAAAACTGTTTTGTAAGTGTGGGTTTGCTTTGCTTCCTTTTTTTTTTTTTTTAAATATGTGTAACAGACTCTGTGTATTTGATTACCAGAAGTTGTAGACACAGGTGAAATATCTGTAAATGAAAGTAAGCTCTTGTAACCTGCTCACTTACGGAAAGCTTCGTTGGCTCCAGGGAATTTTCCTAGAGTTCTTATCTGTGCACTGGTGTGAACCAAAAGAAATTTAAGTAAATATCTTACACCCAGGGACTGCTTAAGTTTGTTCTAAGCTGCAGGGCAGATAAGCCTGCGTATTGCTCATTGCAGCTCTTGCTGCAAAATGTTTAGCAGTCTTTCCTCCTTTTTGACAATGTTTCACCTCAATGAGGCCCTTCTGTGGCTTCCAGAAATTTGGTAGTGAGGAACTTACTCTGACAAGTCTGTGAGGAATAAGTGACAAAATCAGAGCCCTGCAGTGAACATTTCCATTGTGCCACACGTAAAGTAATTTAATACAGACTTGGGAAAACTGCTGGATCATGGGATCTTACTTCTAGGTTTTAGGGTGGTATTTGGCATTTATAAAGGAAAAGTGGCTATTTAATTCACAAGTGTAGCCTGAGCTCTCCATTTTTTCGGCTTTCTAGTATACATTCCTGCAAGACTGCTTGAAATGCCAATAAAAATAAATAGTAGAGATGCTCTCAGCACTGGTTAGTCAAAAAACCATGGCAGTGAGACTAACTATAAGTACACTTTTGTTAACACTGGCATTCGGCTCTGATGGGGTTTTGAGCTGCGACCCACATGCTTTCCTTTTAACTCTGCTTTCCAGACTCCCTCAGCCCCCTGTTCCGTTGTGTGTAACACTCCTCTCTCGTGGTGGAACGACAAGCCATGAAGCACATCCCCTTCCTTCCTTCCTTTCCTTCCTTCCTTTCCTTCCTTCCTTTCCTTCCTTCCTTTCCTTCCTTCCTTTCCTTCCTTCCTTTCCTTCCTTCCTTCCCAAAATGCTTTTCTGTAAGCTTTGCTTTATTTAGGGAGGTTGAAGCCTTGGGTGCTGGAATCTGCACCAGTACTGACCAAAACTTCATCCATTGGTGTCCCAGTTCTTCTTGGGGCCTCTCTGAGGTGTTAGACAGCCCTGGGAATGAGAAGGTGTCAATTCTTTTGCACGTTCAAGGTGTTACCTCCATTGGAGATGTGATTAGTCTTTTAAACAGATTCCTCCCCCCCCCTCTTTTTTTTTTTGCTTTCCTTTTCCTACCAATAGTTTCATCTTCTGCTCTGCAAAGTGCTTTTTGAGGAGTACATGATGTGGGATGAATCGCTGTCATTTTCACACTCCCAAGCGGCTGCGGCTCACTTCAGGTCTGTATGAGAAATGCTATGCTGCCTTCAGTAAAGTTACTAACTTCAACATGTTTTACATTAAGCCTAAATGAGTCACTACCAAAGCAAGAGTTGGAACATGTTTTATCATTTGATACTTAAAGTACTTCTCAGTTTGGTCGGATGGACAGGTGGACTGGCTTCAAACTCCAGCAGCCAGTTGCACTAAAGAAGTATGAAAATTGTTTTCCTTAGAGAAGAGGGAATTATTTGCAGCAATCTTCTTCCAAGAGGAACGTGAATTTTCCAACTGTCTGCTAAGTATTGCTACAGCCACTATCTTATTTTTTACTTTTGCACAAATAGGTGAAGAGTCTTTTGCACAGCTGAGTAGCAACAGAGTTTCAAATTTAGATCTGAATAGAGACAGGAGTTTTGCAGGAATGTTTGTTAAATAAAAAGCTGATTGATGTCAGCAGCTTGCTTATTTCCTTTCCTTTAAACTCCAAAGCTTTACTTGAGTAGGTCCGTAAGTTTGCAGTGCTGTTCTTCAGCTGTACAAAACCAGGCTATGGCGCGTATGAACCCATTGGTTTGGCATCTTGAAGACAAAAAAAGGCTGGTTTGCTTCTTTAAATTTCTAACCTGGCTTCCAGCAACTCCTTGCCCTCTTCTGATTTCTTTCCCCTCCTAGGATAAAAATCCTAACTCGCTGCAAGGAAAGGAGCTTTGTCACTAATTTCAGTCACCTGAAGAACTGGGTCAGCCTCCTGCTGCTGCCCAGTTCCACCCTGAGTTTCCAGTGTTCCCCAGTAGCTCTGGATCCTGCATGGTCTCAGGTAGTCAAGGTCTTGACTCTTCCTCCTCTGTCTCAGAAATTATCAAAGACTTAGAAATTAATGTCCATTGGTACCCTCCACTTTAAAACCTTGGACTATGATTTTTTTTTTTTTTTCCTTTCACTGTCCCACATGAGCTCGTAACTAGGAATCACCCCGATGTTGTGCTGTTAAGCGCTGTCTCCCTTCTCCCTGCCCCTGGAGATGGAGAACATAAAATTTAAGACAAATGTTAACTTAGGGAAAAATCTTGAGTACTTGGTAGAAATCAAAAAAACCAGATATGTATCTGTAATGATTTTTTAAAAAATGAATGTTGTCTTCAACCTTTATGTCTGTTCTCTGGCTGTTCTCTCTCAAGTGGAGGATGTGGCTGTAAACTGCAGCCCATATCCTTCCTAGATTTGTAGCCCAGGTGAGCACTTTGCAGGGATTAATCATAAATCGTATGAAAGTCACGCCTGAGGCTCTGAAATTTTCCCCAGCATAGAAGAGTGCTTCACCAGCACCAGTAGTTCGAACATTTACCATTGAAAACAGCAGGTTTCACATTCCACTGTAGATTCTGTTGAAATTGTAGCTGAAATATGATTAGTGTTTCAAGGATAGGTAGGATAATCGTGTATAAAACCAATTTTCAAACACCATTTAGAAAAGCAAACTCTCCTGTTCAGAAGCTGGCAGTGCTTCAATGTGAACAATGAAGACTTTGTTCCTATTTGTCACTGTTACCCTGTTTTTTAGCAGAGAATAGGCGGTGTCTGTTTACCTAGATTAGAACATCATTTGTCAGTCTAATCAACAGCATCCTGCTTTTAAAGTATTTCCCTGTCAGCTAGCTTGGGCTTTATTAGCTTTATCTTTGTCAGCTTCCAAAGCTGCATTTCATGCATCTTGCTCAGACTCATTTAAGTATTTCTCAAAATGCATTGGCCATGTTTAAATATTAGGTAAGTTTCACAATCTCTAAATGCAGAAGTTGTCATATCAAACGTAGATCTGAATGTTCACAAATTCACACCAATGCCAGTGGGAGAAATCTCATGCATCAGCTGTATCTTCTTGCTTTAAAACCACCATTACAAAAGTAGCATTTAGGTCTTGTTAGTCACTGTACAACTAGTAATACTTTCTCCAGGAGCATGAGCTAGATCCACAGATCCTTTATTATTTCATATAGTCCTATTGTAATTGCAGAAAAACCCCACTGTCAATACAGTTATGCCAGTCCATGCTTTGGCCAGCACTTCTTGTTCAAGGAGCTTTCAGCAACACCAACTGAAAACCAGTACCTTAGAGATGTGGGGTGGCTCTCTGGTTTGATCTGGACTTTGCCTTACTGATCAGTCCTGCAACAAAGAGTTTCATTATTGTTGTATGTTTTTTTTGGGGAGTCAGAGTTGTAGATTTCATTTATGTTTTCAGCAAAGCTTTTTAAAAGCTCCGTATGTACCGGTGGCAAGCTGCCACCCTGAACGCTCAGTCCTCGTGAGCCTCAAAGAAGTGGAGGGAGCATGAGTTACTCTTACATGTAGCATCTAAGAATTTTACTCCTGACATCACTGTAAAATGAGGAAACTGTTACAAATGTCTAACAGCATGAAAAAAACGAAAGCATGGTTGGAAAGAGGACGTATTTGCTGTGTCCTGTTAGCCAAAGGTATTTGTGGGCTAGATGTCTGAGCCCAGGAGAGAGGGAGAAAGCTATTGCAGCATATAAATGAACCAAAAATGTTAGCTGGTCCTATGGCTTTTGCAATTAAACAAAGGTTAATTACATATATTCAGCTGGACCACCTAGTATTTTGTCTTCTAAACATATAATTGTGTATGGTAGAAGCAGCATCTCTCAAATGAGCATAAGGACAGAGGATGACTGTATAAGGAATGTGGATGTCCCATGCTAATGTATGGGACAGTCAGCAGTAGTAGAGAGATTCTAAAATTACTGAAGAGAGGACAAACCCTTTTGATTTTACACTTTTGTATCCTGCTACTGCCTGGATCGCTGAACTCCAACATCCGTTTCAGCTGGAGCACCTCATCAAGGGAATGCCTTCATGATGGGTTTTCTGTGTACAGCTGCAACGCTCCATACTTCCTGCTGCCGGGCAGCACCTTCGATATTTAATGCCTGCCCGAACCTTTCCATCTGATTGTGTTTGGGCAGTGTTGTGCCCATCTCATGCCTCACGGGTTCTCACTTTCTCTCTTTCCTTCCACAGGAACAGCGGTATTGAGGAAGTTCTGCTTATCATTCCGAATAGTACTGCCCAAAAGATCTCTTTTACGTCCCATTTTGCAGAAGGGTAGTTAGACTATTCTGTTCTGTCTCAGTGCTAACCTGTACTGTTTCCATCACGTGGGGAAGGGACTGCTCTGCTGTGTTGTATGAGTGACTAACTAGAGGGTGAGTTTGCCCCCTTCCAACGTCGTATCCTGGTTAATACACGCTGGAGTTTATGGGTGTAAAGGTTCCCTTCTCTCTCTGTTCCTGAACAACAGTTGTGCCTATTGCTTGCTGAACTCGGGGATCACGTTTCCTTGGTATGCAGAGCTAGAAGGTTAACTGGTATTGGCACAGTTCCTCTCGCTGTTACAAAAGCTTCTAATCTCTGAGAGCCAGCAGGTAGCCGCTATTAAAAACACCATAAAAAATGGTTATAGGCAATGTGAGAAAGGGATCCAAAACGGTCTTTCCCACGTGGAAGTAATAAAGGGGGAGCCTGGGCTGGCTGCAGCACCTGTGACTAGCTTAAGCCCAGTGCTTAGGAATTACTTGTTGTAATTCTTAAAAAGCAAATACATAAAGAACAGGAAACAAATGCAACAAGGCAGGAAACACTTTCCCTTGATGTTCAGTTCGGCATTATGCTGTTATTTAGTGTTTCACTGCTGTTTCACAAATAACATCTGTTCCACGTTAGAGGAAGAAGCAAGCTGGTTAAAGAAACACACCCATTAGCCAAAAAGTTTACACCAAGATCCACAGGAGGAAATGTCCAAACAAATGCTTGCCACCTTATGATATCCAGCTGGCAAGCAGAGCACCTGAGAACAGGCGGAGATGGAGACCAAAGTGTGCTACTAGCATGTTGTGAGCATGAAAGGTCAACGTACACCTGAGAGTGAGAATGACCCTGACGTGATGGTTGGAATGAGTTTTATAGCACAAATGACTTCTAGATCTGATGTTAATGCTGCACTCCCCCATTGCAGCTGTTTGATTAATAGACACTGCTCTTCCGAAAGCTGGAACGGGTCCTCCCATTACCAAATAGGATGCTACAGAAAACAGTGCAAGATACATAAACATAAAAATATTTCCGTGTGCAAAGTACACCAATTGAAAAAAAACCAAAACATCATTTAGTGAAATGATGTTGCTAGAATGAAGCCTTGTTCTCAGAGCTGTAAGGTGAGAAAGCTTTACAAAGAAGGGGTGTGTTGGGGCACTGCTACGTTGAGCTGACTGGCAGGGTAGGAAGGTAGTGCAGCTACCCAGGAGGGGTCATGCTAGGCACATCCCGCATAATACAAAAGCGGAGATCAAAGTCCTCACTCCAGTCTCAGATCTTCCGCATCTCCCTGCACACCAGCTCATGAGCTCTGGAGCCCTTAACCTCAGATTACCGGGTTGAGTAATCCAGTTCAGAGTAAAGGCTGCTTCTGTGTAACAGCTGCGCTTCCAGCATGGCGAGTTCTCCACCTGGCTCTGTATTGGACATAAAGCTTGAGACCAGGCACTCTCGCTTACTACCACTGCTATTACACTGAGCCCTGACTTCCCTGGGTGCTTGGGTTTCAGAAAGCTCTCCTAGGCTTGACATTTATTGCTAGATGTAAATTTGCTAGATCCAGCAGTATTGCAATGGTTATAGATGGAGTGCTACAAGCGATTTGTGATGTGATTATGGGGTATGTTGCTCTTTGGCTTTCATACTACAGCATAGTGCACAGGGCCCTTTTTATAGCTGTGTTCCTGCTTCAGTGTAAATACCTTATACGACTTGTCCCTGCAATACTCAAGATCTGGTTTGCTGAACATCCTGTTTACACAATGTCCAGTTTAAACATTAGTCATAAGACATAAAAATTTGTCAAAGAGACTGAGGAGCATGAAGTAGCTATGGTGGCCAGTGGAAAATATAATTTTGTGAGATGAATTAAGAGACGATTTAAAAAGTCCTCAACCAGCTACTGCTGCTGAGCTGAGTTTTGGAAGTTGTTATTTCAATATGTCTTGCTGTTTGTTCAACAGAGGCATTTTGTTGTTTTCCTCCTGGTGGCACTGTAGGATAAAGCTGTGGTCGGTGGGGCCCTGTACTACAGCTGCATCACTTAAGATGCTGAGATTTCTTCTCGCTGACATGACAAGTTCTGTAATGCTTGACTTGAGGACCAGTACAACATCCTTATTCCACGTTAACCTGAATTACTGATGTGGATTTTAACTCATTTAAGGGAACTTTTGTTGGGTGATTGTCTCCTCTTAAAAAGGAAAGTTTCAACCAGTTTATGAATTGTAAAGAAATCCAACGCATCACTGAGCGTTTCAGAAAATCTCAAAAAAAGCCTGACATATGACTACTAAATTCTCAAGGATCCTGCTCAAAGAATGGTTTTCACTCACACAAGTTCACCTGTATGCTTGAGGATACCCAGTGAGTACTGTGACTTTCGTTTGACTATATTGTATGGTTCATCCAGAACAAAAATTGAAGAATTCTGTTTGCAAACATGATATTCCTTTCAGACTGAGCACACTGCTGCCTCCATCACCACCCTCACCAGTACACTTTCCACTTATTACAGCAACTTGTGTATTTTAGCAGCCTGTGCCTCAAGTAACTTATGATCTGCACAGTTGCACGGTGTGCAGCCTGATGGAGTCCGAGTCATAGCTCTCTGAGGGTCATTGCAATGAAAATATTAATTTTCAAAGCTGGATTTTGTATGTGAATCTCATTATGCTTGAATTAATTGGAAAATACAGCCTTTCTGGTCAGCAGAAATATATTTTACCTATTAATTTATAATGTAGTTAAAACTGATAGAAGTTGTCCTCTGAGAAAACATGACGCACGAGGGAGTCGCCCTGAATGAAATAGGACGTAGCTGAAATTGCCAATTATGTCATGCTGGTAATTCAGAAGAATTACTAGCTATTTGCTTTCCACGGAAAAATGGCTACTAACTGTCCCCAGCCTCCCTCCCCTGCCTGGCTCTCCACACCGGTGGCTGTGTGCTCAGTCAGCCCGGGGCACCCCTGGGCCAGCAGGCAGCAACCAGACCACAAAATCCCCGAAATCCTGCTCCAAATTGATGCTTTCCATGTGCTGACCCCCTCTCCCCTGCACCTCTCTTCCCCAGCCCTGCTACTGAAGGGGATGTACCCAGGCACATCCTGGGCCTGGGGGATTTTTTGAATTGTTTCTCATTTATCTGCTGCTCTGGCAGGTTTTGTTTAAGTGTCCTGAAACCTTTAACCTGCTGAGAGATGAGCACCAGCCCAAACACTTCCAGCAGCTCCTGGGATTAGCCGAGTTTCCAATTTTAAGGCTAATGTAAAACCCTTTTGGGGGTTTACTCACCTGTTGAGTCTTGTGGTTGCCAGATTTATTCTTGCCAAATCTCTTATCTACCATTACTTTTACAATAAGAAATGGTTTTATTTGTGTCCCAGGGTCAACCGTGCCAGATGTTGGAGAGGTCCCTTTTGCCACGCCAATAAAATGCAAAAATCTCCCTTCTCCCTCCCTATCCACACATAGGGAGGTTACAGCTGCTGAAAGCAGATTGTGAGACAAAGAGGAGAGCCCACGTGTTCTTCCTTTCATCCCAGAAATTGCTCAATAGGTCTTACATACGGTCAGAAAGCCAAAATAGAAAGTCTTTATGGATCATGTTTTAGAGCCTTACCTATTTGGCTGAATTTCTACATATTCCTGGTTAGGAAAAAAAAAAAGCCAAGCTTAAGTAGAATCTGGCTCAAAATCTGGGTTTTGTTTATCCCTGATGCTTAGATCCGATTCTGTCCCTACTAAAAGATGTGATAATACTCCTGGAAGTAAAGACACTTATATTTAAGGCTTTGTCAAGTAAAAATCTAGTAACTAAATATAATGTAGCTAAACTTTGTCTAGCTACCAAGTACAATAGCTGAGATGTCAGCTTACATTTGCCTGTGTGATTTCAAACCCTTGATCTGCTGCAGATTCAGCTTCAGCAGCAGCTGGAAGAGCTCTGCAACTGGGAAGGTAGAAAGTAAGTCTGAGGAGACTGAAATAATCATTTCAGTTTATAATCATAAAGGAGGTTTGATAAGAAGCTGCAGGAGGAATAACAGTAGATTATGGGGATGTCAAAGATTTCAGTGCTGGACCTGCAGTATCTCGTGTCAGGAAAGCTCAGAAAAGTCGCTGTACTCGCAGGTAGAGCTGGGGTGCCCCGGCCCACACACCTGCCCATGAAGACTTTGGCCCTTTCCCTGAGGGATGGAGGAAGAGGGGTTATTTGTTTTTAATAAAATATCTTTTCTAAAAATTCATCAAGTTACCCATCAGAACTTGCTTTAAACTACACGCTGTGAGCTGGATGCTTTCAAGCTTCGAGAAGAGTGTGCTGTATGTACAGATGGCATCAAAAGAGCTAAGAAAGCACCTAAGCAAGAAAAGTGCAGGAATATAGCGATAAATCTATACTGTCCATAAAATTTTCTTTAAAAAAAGTGGATGGTGGTCTCAGCCATGCTATCAGTAAAGTGTTTTGGTTTTTTTTTATCTCCCCCCCCACCCCCCGAGGAATGTCTTTGACAGCAACTTCCAAATGAGGAAACATGGTAATCAGTTTTCTGAAGATGTTTGAAACTGCATTGTAGGAAATGTTGCAGATCTTCAGTCAATTTAGTGTAACAGAGAAGAAACTTGAAGATGTAGAAGAAATGGAGAGGTGCAGACAGTGGGATGGTCAATGAACAGGCAGCGTTACTGAACAGCCTGAATTGGCCCTGGGGACAGACAGTGACTGAACTGGGTTAAGGCAAAAGATGAATTCAGTTTGATGGTTGTTAGCGAGAGACTGGTAGAGTTTCTCAAAGTGAAAAGCTACTGCTGTTCTACGATGAGCAGATGGGGTACTATTTTTCTTGTTAATTTTCTAAGTTTCTTTCTGAATTGTTAGAAGCAAGAATGTCAGAAAAAGACCTCACCTTATAATGATCAATTCTATAGAAAAGAAAAGGCTTTGTTATTCTCAACCATTTTTTTTGTTTTTATGGTTTATAGCATTTGGCCTGGTCTAGCAGAAGATTTAAGGATTTCATTATTAAACTATTCTTGCTTTTAAAATTCACCTGTGGTGTAAATAAAGGGTTTGTTTGCCAGTGGAAACTGTGGTTTCAGTGTAGTGGTTTCAGAAACGAACTTTCAGTTAGTAATGATGTTTTATGATTTTGTGCAACTCGAGAACAAAGTAGCAGACATTTGGGGAGAGGTGCCCTCTCCTGTTTTAGTGACCCATGACACCCTTGAGGATGCAGAGCTGGGTGAGGAGACACAGGAGGCAATGCTGCCAGTCGGTGCTGAGACAGATTCAGAGAAGAGTTGTCCTTTCAGTAGGGACTTAGGTGCTTTTTCATGGTTTACTAAATATCAGACTGTGCACTCAAAGTTTGCAGTCTGGGATTCACAGAAAGACTTGAATAGAAAAGGATGCTTATTTCAGGATAATCCAATTTGAAGAACATCCAACTTTTAAAAAAACTTTATAGCCTTAACTTTCGCTTCTTTGCTACAAAAGGTTTAGTCAACTCGACAAGAAAGTGGAAAAGAAAGCAGTAACCTTCTGGATCACACTGGTTTAATTGCATTAAGAGGATTCATTGTATGCATCTTAAAGAGTAACTGCTTCTTTTTTTTTTTAGCATTGTTATGTAGCAAATGGTGTCACTATTTGTACTTATTAAAGCTTGTCAACTTTACCAGAAAGTTTTGCACTAAACATTATGGAAAATACTATTACAAACCCCTAACTTACATCTTCATATTTATTCCCAAATTCATTATCCCCAGTATTTCTTAGACAAGACGTTATCTATTTTGCTGGAGATCTGGAGCTAAACACAAGAGCTAATCCCATCACTGAAGCAACTGCCCAGGCACAGAAGATGAGAACAGATTTGAAAGATCCTGCAAATTCCTAGACTTCCTTGCAATTCCAGTGGGCTTTGCTGCTGTGGGTTTCCAGCAGCAGCTAAACCTAAAATATTCCTGGTAGCTGTGAAATGAAGTGGATCTTGGAACCTGTTCCACTCAGAGGTTTTTTTATGGCTATCCCTCAGGTAATCTACAGTACAGTTTAACTGCAAATTTTTCATCTTTCTGGATGAAAAGATCTTTTCTCTATATCTTCATCTGGGTATGTATCTCTTCTCTAGTTATCTACATCGATCTATGTCACCAGCTTAAATAACCTGCTTACCTGTATCAGTCCAATGAATCATTCCAAAGGATGTCAACTTACTGACTCCAGGCTGCTGTGGGGTGAGGGTCCTTTTGGGATGGGGGGGATGCTGGTGATTTATTTTTTTCTTCAGATGATTTTTTCTTCTTTTGAGGGTCATAGTTTGTGCTAATCTTCTTAGAAATGTTTGCACTGCCTCTTTGTTTTAATAATTCTTGCATTGCCTTTGTCATCTAACTGAAATGAATTCTGAATACTGGATTTGAGACCTAGCCTAGCAAAAAATGTCTCTCAATACACCTTTCAAGTTTGACAGTATGTTAACATTATATTTTAGTGTTTTAAGTTTTGAATCTACTGTTTCCAGCCAATTTGAAAGCATCATTGTGTCTATCCACCTTGCTCTTCTTTTCCCCTAAATTTTGTGTTTATTCCTCTTGCTTTGGTCATCTGTTCACTCTTCAAGGTCTCAAGCACATTGATACTCTAGGTACGACAGCATTGGCCTTACTACTGAACAGTAGTTTGATTCTTTCCATGATCTTTTTGCACCACTAGTAGGTAGTTTGCTTGAAACCTTTTATTTGACCTTTATTTTATTTGCTGCTTATGTCCAGCTTTATATGTAGCTGATTTTATTTATCACAAGAGCCCATCTGTATCATTTGTTTTATACTTTGAAGCAATTTATTTTTCAGATGCAAAAAACTCTAACAGACTTATTAAAAGTTGTGTCAAATTTTACTTTCTGATTTTTTTTTCTGTGAAAGGAAACTAGTTCTTGATTTCAACAGCTTGACTTTGGTTCTACACCATTGAGTCCCTTCATTTTCAGGGTATCACAGGACACACAGTACTAGGTAATGTCCTTGAGTTTTACTGTTCCACATCACATAGAAATTAATTGTGCCCTCAGGTTTTTATTTTTTTGAGTGATCATCATATTAGTTCTGAGTATAATAAGAGCAGGATGTTTTTGGGGGCTGCTGTCAGTTTTTTCTTTCCTAATTTTAAACTCACTAACAAGGCCAGATTTTGGGGAAAAAAAAAGTTTAAAACTTTTAAACTGTACTTCAAGCACATCTTTGCATAGAATTAGGTTTGCATCGTATCTGCTGCAAACAAGTTCATTTTGCACAGTACATGCTATCACGTGGTTACATCAGAGGGAAAAACCATGCAAGAAATTTTTTAAACATATCAAGAATTGTCCATACTGCCTGTGTAGATACTAGTTATTTTTTTGCAAAGAAATAACAGTGCATGACTCTCAGGTGTTGCTTTCCATTTTAATCACACGCTCATCATTTTCAGTTTTAATGATACGTTCATATAGGATTATGGCTAAAAGTAGAAAGGATATAAGTAAACATTTATATACATCTTTCAGTGCTTTTCCTTTTTTGAAATTTAATAGCATATATTAGAGTGAAATAACTTTTTTTTTTAACACAGAGGCCCTGAGAAATTGAAATGTACTGACTAGCCTAAAGGACATGAAGAATCCTGTTTTTAATGTAATTCTGAATGAAAGTCCTACCTTTATAACTGAAGAGATTATATTGATTTTAATCCAAACGTTCTACAGTGCGGGGAGAAAATGAAACCTTTCATTACCTATAGCTGTGGTATTTACATTCCAAAGAGGTACTCTAATTAATAGAAATCTTAATTTATGTCTCTAAATGCTGTATTAAGAGTGCTAATTTCAGGAACCATTTACTTTTGTTTAAAACTAGAGCATATTTTATTGTTCCATGCAACTAAGAGACTTCTGTCACTAAATGCTGTGTAAACACTTTTGACGATTTAATCCTAAAAATAGAATCTCATCATTGCCACATGTAGTAGAAATAAGTTAATATAGATTTGGAGGGAAAAGGTATGTTCATGCGTGTGTGTGTATGTGTGATTGTAAGTTATTGCTATGGTGTTGCAGATAACATGTTATACAGGAATCTAGTTAATGTGAATACCATAGTGGGGAAAGCAGTAGAGCATGGTAGTAATATATTCATGTTAACACATAATTTTGGATTCTTCTCAGTCAGTTCTTCCTCAATACACATGAACTTCCAGCTTTAAAAACTCCAAACAGCAGTCATTTCTAGAAGAAATAAGGAATTGTTTCATTTTCCTGAAATGTTTAGAAAAACACACACTGCAGTTCAATAGAATTTTCCTGCACTGAAAGATGAAAGAAAGTATTTAATACAATTTATTGGGGATGAGCTATATGGCTTTGTAAAGGAAGTTATGCACTACTGATAAGCAACCTTTCTGTAGTCCATGCCTCGCTCACTAAGCATGTGGACCTAAGGCAGCTAGTACAATCTGCTTGGATTTCCAAAACTGGTTTGAGAGGGACAGTCCTCGAATTTGTAAGTGGTGAAAAGAATAAGACAAAGGAAAGGGGACAAATGGTCAGTGGAAAGAAGTCACTGGAGGATGTATGCTATGGTCTGTTCTACTCAATACAATTGTAAGTGATCTACAGAAGGGAGTAAAAAGCAAGATAACAAAGTTGGTGACAATACCGTGTTACTCTGAAGTAGTAAAGAAAATGAGTGACTGCAAGAAATTGCAGAAGGACCTTGTGATATTGACTGTGTAGGCTATGAGTGGAAAAGGAAAACTGAGTTTTGATAAATGTGAAATAATATGCATGGGGAAAAATGATAATAAATTCACATATAATATGATGGGGTCTCAGCTCATCCTATAGATGAAGTCTTGGAATTATGATCTATGAAAATATTGCCTCCAATCTCACTAACAGTCAAAAAATCAAATACAATGTTAGAAACTGTAAGATAAGGAATAGAGAACAAAGTAGAAAACCTCACTGTGTCACTGTATAAATCCATGAATACCAAGTGCACTTCTGGTCTCACCATCTCAAAAAGGTTCAGACAAACATATCAAGGTTAATCAAAGGTATAAAAGATAATATAATATGTATGTATAGTATGGGCGACATTTAAATAGACTGTATCTTTTTAACCTGGAAAAAAGGTCATTGAATGAGGACCAGATGGAGACAACTTACTCATCAATCAACGCACGTTTCTCGACATTCCTTTTCTGTTTGAAATCTATTGTTGGTACCATTACAACCTCCGTACCAGAACTGGCCACAAGAATTGCTGTTCTTGTCATAATACCATTTCACCACGTAGTTCCGACAATCCCCTGGTTTCATAGGTTCCAAGCACCTTGGATCTGAAAGTATATCAGTAAAGGTTAGGTTCAATTCTGGGGACAAGTTACTTTATGCTAGAAGTGCCTCCTCCAGTAAGAAGAGCACCCCTTTTTTTTCTTTCCTGTAGTGCCTGGGAGTATATATGCCTCTCTCAGGTTTGTGGCCAAATTCCATTTCTATTAATGAGTTACCTAAACACGTCTAAACAAAAACAAGATCAGTTTGAAATGAGACTGCCTAAATCCTCATGTAAGAACCAAGCTGCTGTTTAAATACCCAAGCACACAAATGGTACACATGGGTTGTTTGTCATCTAGGTTTGAAAATCTGGCTCTCACTGTGTGTGATGTCTGTAGACAGAGCACCTAGAAAAACAAAAGGTGATAAAATCTAGTAACTATACTGGGGGAGGGAATGGAGTTTGCTCATTGGGTTTTTGGTGCAGACTTGCTACCCAATATCTGAGGACACTATTTATTACTTACCTTTTTGTGTTGTTGCTACCTGTGTTTGCAACACAGTTAGGTTGTGATCTTCAGTAGCAGTTACAGTGAACAAAGGATTGACAACTGGACCCTGAGGTCTGATTTCAGATATGTCATCAAGCGAGGGAAATCTCGATTCTCTGTCAGTAGAGGTGGTCACAGTGTGATCCTGAACAGATGGCAGTGGCTCAGTATATCTGGTCTGTTGTGGACTAAGCTGCAAAAGGAGTCAAAATCTTAAAACTTAAAATTCTGTATCAGCTCAGATGCTACGAGAAAAATTTGACAGAATTGCATAGGAAACTTTTGCTAAATAACGTGAAAAATACCATTAATAGCAGGTGCGTTCAGACCTCCTTCTAGTGATTACTCAGTACGTGACCTAATTTTCTGAGACTGAAAGCTGAATGAAAAGGCAAAGTAATGCCTTCAAGTTAGTCACTAAGCTGAATTCATTCCATCGAAGCAAAATTTAAGTCACCACTTAGACTGTAATATAAATAAAACAAAAAATGGAAAGAACTCTGAGGTAAATCAACACTTCTGAACATCTAGTACACTCACTGGGAATGATCTGACATCTTCAACCTTCTTGAGCACAGCAAAAATTTCCAAAACTTGTGTTATGGGAACCACATCCTGTTAATAAGATTGTCTCATAGATGTGTCCTTGCTTATATCAAGGTAAGTGATAAATCACCCATTTTCCTGTTTCTAGCTAACAGCCAGTTGCTAATCATTAGAATTTTAGAGTTTACCTTGACAGAAGTGTTAAGAAGCCAACCCTGCTCTTCAAATTAAGCCTATTATATGAAAATTTGCCTGTATAGTGTTTTAGTATATTCAAGAAGATTTGCAAGGATTATAGTATAGTACAAATGACTGCATTAATCTCACACATTGATTACCTACTGAGAACAGTAAGGAATCTGATACTATTCAATATCTTCCTGTTTACAGGCCACTACTGACAAAGCCAAAGGCTGTTTAAGAAAACTCTTCAGAGTCATTTGGTCTAGGTGAAATGTAAATGTGCAGACAATTAATCCAATCCTTTGCATATTGGATTTCTTCTCCAGGACTACAAAAAGGCTGTGTTTGTTTCTGATAGTCATTCAACAGTTTTGAAGATTTAACACTAACCATGGCCAGCCAGAACCAAGTGTGTGAGCATCTAATCACTTAGAACTAATCCTATCTGTGGTCCTTATCACACGCTTTATAAAGTCAGAATCTATAAATCCAGATTTACATTTATTTTTCTTAATGATATAGAATGTCAAAATTGATCCTCAGTGTCACACAGATCTGTCCGGTGGTATTAGAAGCCCAAAACCTAAATCAGTCACACCTACCGAGGGAACTCTTATTCAAAGAAATTAAACTGAATTTTGAAAGTGAACTATTTAATTATGAATGCTATTACATAAACAATAACCCAAAGGATTAGTAGTGGCTAGTCCACTGACTCCTCCACAGTAAGTCCGTAAGATTTAATTAGCTCCAATCTGTATTCAATTCACTTAATACTTAAATATCAGTATCATGGTCCACTATATCCATTCCATGCAGCTACAGAGGTTTATACATCAAATATTTCAATAGTTTGCTCAACAGGTTATAGGGGCAAGCAACACTCAATTCTCATCATTGGCTATTTTTAGGCAAAAAAATAAAAACATCCTAGACAGTTAGTGCTGATATATGGTAAAGGTGACAAATACCCTACTCTGACATTAAGACAGTGGCTGAAAAATACCAAAAACCTAATAAGGGAACTAAGGTGATACACACCTGCAGAAAATATTTATCAATTGCATTAAAACTCCACCTGTCCTGTCTATCTGTGCAGCAGCACCATGTTGGAGGGTAGAACCCCAATGCAGGGCAGGAGGAATTTAAAGCTGGAGAATGAAGAGTAACATGAATGCAGAGTCCTAGAAGTACAGCCCAATGTGGAAAGCAAAACAAAACTGAAGGCTTAATAACACCTGGAAAGTGCATGACCACGACAAGAAGCCTGTTACTAACAATCAGCTTGCACATAAATAAATGCCTTATACACTATGTATGTGTCTCAATAGAGATGTATCTGTAAGACTTCTAACTCAATTCTAAGATCAATAAGAACTACAAAAAATGTGAGGACTGTTGGCATTTTATTGCAACTAAGAAACGGTATTACCCTCCTTCTGTAAGCTTCTGCTCTCAACAAATAAGTTCACTCTAACTTTAAAAGTTTTTTTGTTCAATTCTTTTGGTCTAGCCAAATGACACATTATTTGCATATTAGAAAACTGGCAAATGGTGAAATAAAGAGTATTTGAATTCAAATAAAGACACACATTTTTAAAAAATATTTGATAACAGTTACTTCTTTACTTACTGGGTAACTGATTCCTTCTGTAGGGAGCACATAAATCTTTGGAGTAGTCATTTTAGGTAACTGGCTATTAGTATCTTCATTAGGAATTTCAGATTCTGGACTTGGAGATGGAGATAAAACGTTATCTTTTCTGATGTAGACTTCAGACACATTCTCACAGATTTTTGTGATCAGTTTATTTTCAAGAGCTGAAAAGATTAACAAAATGAAATTTATTAAGGACAAACAAGAAAAGTCATAATGATTCACCACAAGCTTTTAGTGCAGTATTAATCCTAAATCAATTATAATGACTTGTGAAAGACCATCTTCTAAAGTTATGTCAAAATGCAAATGACAAGTAATAAAGTAATACACTCTCTGAATTATTTGTTTTTAAGGCCCTTTTGTTCTTTATAAGAATAAAAAGATAAAAATACCAAGTCCCTTTTAAGTAGAACTTTTAGCTAAACAGTGAAGAAAAAAAAAACAGAGTGAAGGAAAGAAAGTGTTTATGTGTAAGAAAGAAAAAAAAAAATATCTGAGTGACACATTCTACTTAGTTGCACAAAAAAATTCAGTGACTGGAAATACTTTGATGCTGAATGCTGGAGTCTGAGTCAGAGCCCTAAATTTAATCCCAGCTGGGACCATAACCTTAGCTTGGACTCTTCTCACTGTTAATGCTTTAAATCCAGACTGAACTCCATCCACAGGCTCAGCATAGCAAAATAAGTTCAAGCTCAGGAAAAATATACTTTACAAGGCTAGTCTGCGGTTAGTCTAGATCAATGTACTTTTTATTCATGGGTCGTTATAGATTTCCTTTGGATTTTTCTCCTGATTCCAGCTGCGGCCACAGGATTGTTTCAAGCCAGAGTTTGAAATATACAATGTACTATCAGACCCGATTCCCTTGTCTGTTGGTCCACCACTTTTCCCCTAGAATCAGGATGGAAGCGTGGGTTTCCCTATAGCTTTCAGAAAAAAAACCTCAAAAGAGTGCTTGTAAGAAATGGTGGAAGAACTCCAAGACTGACAAGAGTCATATGAAATAAAGAGACAGAGATGTTGTGTCAAGGTGGAAGGAAATCTGCAACTCGCTGGGATGAAACCATGGTCAAGCACAAAAGGACTGTGAGGGAAGGCTGATGCAAGCTCTTACAAAAGAGGAGTGCCCCAAAGGCAGCCTTGGCTCAGAAAACTGATGTTCGTTGTGTTTTATTGCTTCTGCAAGACGTAAAAATTTGCCAAAGGTTTCATTTGGCCAAAGAAGAAGAGAAACAGAAGAGACAGCTGCATCCATAAGCTGCCATTCAGCAGCTGCCTTGCCTTGCTATGGGAAAGGCCAAACTCTCTTATATGCTTATTTCAAGTTTCCTCTTACTACAATAGTTTCTTTTACCTGAAAGCGTCATGAAGTCATCTATCTGGTAAAAATGTTCTTCATCAGGGTCTGTTGCAATGAGCTGCATTTCTTTCAGAAAATCATCATAATGAAGATCAGTCCTTTGAACAATCCCAATGACAAATATCTCAATATTAGCAACATGGGCCTCTCTTACTACAGTATCCAGTTGTACTTTATCACGAGCGTCTGCTTGTCCATCTGTTACTACAACAGCCACTTTTCTTACTGCCGGACGTGCTGTCTGAAATAACTGAATGGCTTCTTGGATAGCAGAAGCTGTGTATGTACCTTCACCTAAGTAGGGCATTTTATCAACAGCTGATTTCAGGTGTTCTTTGGTTGTGTATTGCTTCAGAGAAGACACCAACTCCACTTTATGGCTGAAGTTGATAACACCAATGCGGGTTGTAGCATGGTTGGCCGATACCTTGTCAATGACTGTTTTCATAAAAGTTTTGATAATATTGAAGTTATCTGGACCGACACTTTCTGAACTGTCAATGACAAATACTAGTTCCAGTGGTGTTACTCTGCATCTGATACCACAACCTAGAAGAATAACCATTTCAGACACCTTATGAGAAATCACCCTCATAAAAATGAATTGAACTCATATATCAGATTTACAGTCAGTTAAAGCTCAATTAATGAATTAATTTATAGTTACAGATACTGATAGATAGAAACAGAGCTGGACCAGTATAGCTCTGGCAACACAGGGAGTGTCGTTTTCACATCAATGATATCCTTACATACAAACATGCAGAGGACAAATCCATTCAGTCAATATAAATTCAGTGTGTTTTATTAGAACTATTTTTTTCCCATACTGGAATGCTTACCACATATTTCATTGATAAGTCTGATAACTTCTTCTCTCTGAAAAAGAGTATTAATTAATTTGCTGTGTGTTCTACTTTTAAGAACACTGAAAGCTATTTATTTATTTACAAAAATGCAGGCAATATAATGCCCCATCAACAATCTTGTGTAACATCACATAACCTTTAAGCATTTTCCCAAAACAAACTCCTATCTTTTAAATTAATTCACTCACATACTTACCGAAAGACCAGGTTCACCTTTTCTTCCCCAAATTCCCTGAAAACATGTAGAGTGAGATAATCAACAAAAGCCAAATTTGTGTAATTTCTATTGTGTAAAATTAAGTAATACAAAAATGTGTTTTACCTTTGGTCCTGGAGGTCCTGGGTCTCCCATCTCTCCTTTGGCACCTTTGCTCCCTGCATCACCTTTATCTCCATAGTCTCCCTAATTTAAAACAATCATATTAAACACAGTCAGCAACTCTGGTTCTGTTGACAGTCAGAGCTGGAGCTATGGTTCAATGAGCTTTTAAGATAAATTTTCTGATGGGTTATTTTTGTGTGGCTGGTTTATGTTGTATGTATTATGAACAGAGTATCTGAAAGCAGGCTCTCAGAGAAAGAGAGATGGGCAGTAAAAACACCTTTAAGAAATTTCTATGAAAAATTACCTTAATTCAGGAGTGAGGGGTAAAGATGTCTTTATGCAAATGTTGAGAATATCTAATTTTTTACTCTTTGATTTTCTTGATTTCTAAAACTGTTTATACTGGACCTATGTTAATTCAGACCTATGGAAAGATGTAACTGTCTCAGATCAGCCAATGTACTGAAACTCACACTAGCTTTGTACAGAACCCACTCGAAAAGCTGGGAGCTTGCAAAGAACAGAGGAAAAGGCATGCTTGCACTGTTACATCCATTGGAAAATACAGTTTCACATTTAGAAGCAATTCTGCACTTTTCTTCCTCAAGTGATTAGACCTTTTGATTTCCAAAAAGAGAAAGGGTTCAACATTATGGTATTTCAAGAGACAGCTTTCACATAATGTAAGCATGAAACATACAATCAAAAGATTCAAGTTCTAAATTACACTTTTCTTCAAGAAGGAGATTGTGCAGGACAGTTTTTTACTTCTCTCTGGAAGTTACTGACCACCTTACATTTCACTTGAAACATTAAAGCTTAGAAATTTATCTAGATTACTGTCCATTTTGATATTATTCCTCATTATTACCCAGCCAATGGAATCACATAGATACTTCCTGTGTTACAGCATTTGCCGTGGTGATTGCTATCAATTTTAAGGAACCCTTTTGACTATCTCAGTCTGATTCTCATCTTACTCAAACTGGTATAAACCTGAAAATTGTACATAGCTCCCCCACAGCGTTAAGAAAACCAGTCTCCACTAAGTAAGCTCCTGGAAGATAGTTTCTATTCTATTTCAGAATATCATAATATCCAGTAATATCCAGCAAAGGATATTCCTTTCCATTACCTGTCCATGACTTGAATCTAACCTCACTGAAGTTAATGTCAGCATAAGGGAGAGCAAATATGATCTACTGACTGTGGTGGTGTTGCTACTGTCTTACACATAAATATACTAAAACCTGATCACTTTGGTATTTGGCACTTAAATGAAATTCCTACTGAACTAAACCATTCCTTTTCATGTGTGACAAGTCTGCTATATTAATAGCAAATAGAAAAATTGTGAGTATTTGGAGAGATTTACATCGGGTCATGAAGATTAGTCAAGATACAAGACGAATATGAAGAACAGTGAAAACACTGCAATTATTATTATAGTATGTAGCATTTGGCATCTGAGAGAAAATAGAATTAGGAGACAAAAATTTGAATCTGTGTGAAAGCTTGATATTCACTGTTGCATAAAAGCTTCAAGCTGTAGTAGCTTGAATAATACAGAAGTCTGAGAACATGCTATATAATGTGAGCTAGTGTAGACCATAGTCCCATAAACATCATCAGTGTAGACAATAAATGGCTGGGGCTCTAAATGGGTGCTGCCTTCTCAGGTGACTACACAGGGGATTGAACTCTTATTTGGGTAACTTCTTAAAGTTAGGAAGCCTGATCATCTCTGCTCTCCCATGATGACTTCCATTATTTTTTTCTCAGGCTTTCCAGACAGAACCGTCACAATAAATTCAATATTTCAGTTATGTTGTAATTATTGCAGAGGGGCTGCCCAGCTGGACCTGCCGTATGCTGTGAATTAAAGGTGCTGTATTGCATCATGCATTTGTATCAATGCTCATTCTGCCTGGGCACACTGTTCTCACTTGTGTATGCACACAGGTGGTCTGCACATCCACACTGACCATCAGGCTTGGTTTCCTTTGGCTAGGCTGCTCCCATCAGAAACTGCACATCTGAAAATCCCTAATATATAGCCAAAGTATTTAAATTCTCTTTGTGCAAAATTTATTAGATGGGAATAGGTACGTGTAGGAAATTCTTACAATTTTTTCTATCAACAAGGAAGTTGTTCAGTAGGGAAATTCAAGCTTTGACTTAAATAACTGTAAAAAAAATGAGTCCAATAAAACAAAGCCCTTAAAACACATTAGTCAAAAAGCAATTCTTTTTTTTTGTCAAAGCCTGGCAAATAAAACGATGTTTTGTAATACCTGAAAAATATTTAAGAAAATTGAATACATAATTTGACTAACATTATTTTCCTGCTAACAGGAATGACCTACTTCAGAGCCTGGTCCTTAATGGCAATTAGGATTTTCACAGACTCCAAAGTTGACAATAAGTAGCAGGCACTCACCTTGCTAGCTATACAAGGCAATGTCTTTGCCTTCTGTTTATCTTCAAAGACCTGTCACACCAAACAACCAATAAAGGAAGAAAAAAATTACCTTTGTTCCTTACTGCAAACCTAGGATTTACCTTTGGTCCAGGAAGGCCAATTCCTATTGATCCTTTTAGTCCAGGAAAACCTTGATTTCCTTTTTCTCCCTGAATAGAATATGGAAAGGAAGTTTAACTGAAAATGAAAGCAAAATCTATGCTGTATCTATTCACTTTATAACATTCTGCATCATAAAGAAAGCCAGGTATTTGTATTATGCCATGAAGCACATCATTTTCAAGACAGAAGTGGTCTGAAGCTGGAGAAATAAGCAATTGGCTATGATTTAGAACACACATGAAGCCTTTACACAGTATGTAATGAAGAATTTATTCCTGATTAATTAAATGAAAGAAAAAATTCACTGAAACAGATGAAAGACAAAAGTAACCTCACTGAGGCTCAGATGGTTATTCATCCAGTCTACAAGCAGTAAAATGAGGTCCCACCCAAAGGTTCTCTAGAAATACACACTGAGAATCTCTGCAGGATTGACTTAGTTTTTCTGATCTTAAGTAAATAAAAAGACATCTCTGCTTTTCACAATGTGGAGAGCAGGACATCTTTCTTCTGATACTTCAAAAGACAGTATCAGTCCAACTACAAAGTTCAAATTTGTTTATATTGATTGTCACACATGTCCTGCTGCATGCACACAGACCTGAAAAGCATGTTCATGCTAGCAGTGTGGGCATACAACATGTTATAAAACACAACTGTTATAAAATATGTACAGAAAATCCTTTACAACATCTGGCTTCCAGAAACTTTCCTGCTTTATTTAATAGGGTAACACAAATATTTTTTTCAGATCAACCACTGCATACATTTTAAACACAGCTAGAGGTGATTATATTCCTTGGTACATAAATGCTTCACCATAATTCACATTACATACATAATTCACATAACAGCAGTGCTAGTGCAGATACCAAAACCAGCTCCAGAGAACATCAGTGAGATCAGGAGCAGTCACCACCTGTACCAAGCCTAGTTTCTGAGATGCAAGTAGAAGGTTAGTTAGTTTTATTTTTCTGTCAAGAGCCCTCAGACTGTCTCACTAAAGCATCTTTTACTAATACTTGTATAGCTGCTCACAAATGGGTCTAAAGGGGTTATATTGCTCATAATGGGCAGAGAAATACAAAAATGTTTCCAAATGTGTCAAAGACTCCAGCCTTCACCAAAAGCACAGTAGTGCAGAAGGACTGACACTGACCATTCCTGAAAATGCTGGATAGGGGCTGATGGATTTCTGCAGGCAGAGAACCAGCTGCACAGCGCACAGCCAAGTCAACCTCCTCTTCCTTGTACTCGAGGCTCCCGACTCCCATGAGCTGGGAGTTCACCAGGAGTTAGACAACGAGATGCAGCTCCTAGAAGAGGCAGTATACTACGAGTCATGGTCCATGGATGGTTTTCCCTGCCTAAATTCCAGATTTGACTTGACTGAGATCGTGCTGAGATGGGAGCTTCTGATTGCACACGGGTGTGTTGTGGTCTTGCCCTATGCTAGGCAAAGGCACGCACTGCACTCCACCGTTCACATCCCCACTGCAGTGCTGCCCTTCCAGCCCTGCCATGCAGGAGCCTCTTGGTCCACTAGCCCTAACTTGGGGAGATAAAATGCTCTGCTCATCATTGGGGCTACCTATCACTGACCTGCTAACTGGCAGCCTCTTGCTTCTGTAAGCAGAACTTCTCCCCTTTCTCTCTTCTCAACTTCTTATAGCAGCAAAAATTCAGACACTGTTATGTAGACTCTGGAGCCTCAAAAAAAAACTGTGATGCACCAAATTACATTGCCGATTCACTGGGGGGGGAGGGGGGGGAATAAATTTCCTGCAAATAGGAAATATTTCCAAGTCAACGGGATGCACAAAGCAATTTATTTTGTGCTGTTGTAGGAACACACAGTGACTATTTAATCTAATTTACCTTAAGTCACTTTTTAGCTGGATTGTGCTTCGTGGGTCCCTCATGCAGGTTATTAATGCAAATGGCTTTTAAACATAGTGAATCAGTGTGCCAGCTTGTTTCAATGCTTGCCGCCCAGCACTGGGACTGACTGTCCTTCCTGACTAGGGTCATCACACAGCTTCCCGATTAACACCTTTGCAGATCTGCAAAGCACATACATATAAACCAGAATGAGGATATGCTGTGTATTCCAGTGGTCTTTCACTAATAATAAATGTCAGATCCGACAAAACTATAGATTTATTGCTGTCATTTGTTAGCACCCATTTGACATTGTTAGGGTGATGTTCAGGCAATGAAAACTGAACAAGGCCTATTGTTCTAAAAATATTCACACCTGTACAGCTGACATTTTCCATGGGCACATATGTGAGTTTTATCCTTTAAAATGTCAACTGCAGAACCAAATCTTGATTTCTCTACTTGTGCAATCAATCAACATAAGAAGGATTTATCATAGATACCATAACTGAACATTTACTAAAAACCAAGAAGAATGCTCTATTAATTTAAAAATATTTATTGCTTTGCCAGTTCAATCCACATACATAATTAAATTCAAACTTGACTGTCGCTCTTATCATAAAAAACAAAGTGGTATGCATGTAAAAATGCAGACCCTTAGATCCCTGACCCTAATATCCTGCTAGATTACTGATCAATAAGCAGACTTCTATGTAAAAATGTCATTCTATTAACTGAGTGCAGATCTGAAAATGTCTAGACTGTGGTTTTGAGAGGAAACCAAGCATAAAAAAAGAAGACCTGTGAATGTAGCTATCAACAGAAAGTTACTCAAAAACCATCTCACTTTTGACATTCCACTCTTACCATACGCAGCCTGAGCTCTGTGTATATGTAAAAAAAATAATACTTGGAGTGATATTGATAGTTCAAATGCAGGAGTATAGTACCTTTAAGCTGATGAAGAGTGGCCAGAAAGAATGAAGCTTGACATGACTGTGAAGAGACAGAAGGAGAGACGAGACAGACAGAAGCCCAACAAGCATCAGCGTATGGAGGAAACAAGTACTACAGGAACAAGATAGTTGACAAAGTTGTTCAGAAAGAAATTGTTCCTAAGAATTACACAAAGGAAATCATAATTTTAAAAAAGCAATTGTTAAGGGAAGAAAATTTAAATGACAAGACTGTACCTACACAACTCGTGGAATGCTATAGAAACAACACTGGCTGACTTTAATTCACCATATCATCACAGTTTTGGTTTCAAACCCAAAGACAAAACCCTTCCATAGCCAGAGCACATGTTACTTTCCTACATCCCTAAATTCCGCATCCTTACATTACAAACATGCCTTTGTCTGACAGTGTGTGTCGGTGGGCCGTGTTCTTCCACTGGAAAACTTCCATGATGAAACCGAATTCAATACACTTCTAAAATATGTTTTAGATATTTATTCATGGCGGTGCCAACATAACATCCAAAACTCTGTGTGCATCTATATAAAGACAGATAGATAGATAAATAGACAGATGGATGCATATGTACACACTGAGCATATTTTGACTAACTTTTATCTTTTTTCAGGAACAGAGAAAATATTATATAATCTGTATATTTTTTCATGTATCATCAGATGCATTTGATTGCTGAAACATTTCTGTTCAGAATGGGAATTGAGCTTTTATAAATAGCCTCACATACTCACAGAATTAACAAAGATATATCCCAAGTATGGGATTTGGGAAACACATCCGAAATGTCTACGAAAGCCAAGCAGGGTTTTCCTACACCATAAAGCCATACAGAGATGGCAGAAATTTTGCTATTTTCCACAAGAATAGAGCAAAGAGCCTTCAGAGATTCATCAAATAAAGGAGAAAGAGAAAATAAAATAAGTAGTTCCTTATGCCCTCACATTAAAATACACAATAGCTTTGTGGTTACTGGTAACAATTAACACAGAAAACTGCAAGCAGATCAGAACCAAAGGTCTAGACAGTCATGACTCTAACCATGTAGAGATCTTTGTCCAGGAAAGTCCTGAGATGAGATAAATCAGAAGCTGTTAAAGAGAGTTATCCAATAAGGAGAAAAGAAAGATCACAGTAAAGCATGTTTTTATGCTAGGAAACACCTAACAGTGAAAAAAGGAAGGGCTCTCCGCAGTATAAAAAGGGCAATGATTGAACATGAATATAAAAATAGAAGACATTGAAGCTGGAATCAGAGCAAGTACTGAACAAAAGATATTCAGAAGGAATCAGTGCTTTTCTGGTAAAACTTGTGTGAAATAATTCCATGCTGAACCAAAGAAATGCTCTCCTCTGAAACATTTTGCCAACAAGGTACATTTTAATGATTTTGTTTGTTTGTTTCAGCATGTCACCATTTTCCAATGAAAATCTATTTTGTCAATGAATTCCCTGGTATCTTTAGTGTCTACAGCCAACTGCAGTATAGTGTCTACAGCCAACCGCTTTCTTAATCCAACTAAAACAGTGCCCTTCTTACTGAATCACTGGTAGTTTGATAACCTAGAGTTGGAGAGCTGAGTACAATCCTCCTGATCCAGGCAAATACTCAATCATATGCTCAACTTCACTGACTTAAGAGAAATAGGAGAAACTTGGGTTGTTCTCCACTAGAGCCTCCAGTTTTAATAATTTTCTTCCACACATTTATGACAAGGCAATTTATTAACTCTGAATGTTCACAATATGTTACCATGTTTGTGTTTCTCCTTATAAGGAGAGAAGTTGTGGTTATGGCTGGAAGTGGGTGAGTAAAAACCTGATGAAGAGTATGTGGGAGACTGGCTAATTTCTTCTATATTCCTATATGTGTTGTTTCACTTATCTTGACGTGGTAGATCTCTGTTACTGTCTTTTACAAAGGTATCCACAGAAAACACTTGATGTTTTCTTTGCAAGGTCCTTTAATTTTAAGTAAATCAGTAAGATATGGCAGAGATGAGACTTTTTTCCCAGGTTAAATATATTTGTAACGACGAGAATAATAGGAGAGCAATCAGGTGCCGCCAATACTGAAAACTCAACAGTTAAAGCAAATATTACATATCTTATGAACAAGAAACTTAAATATACAATGAATATTTGCAGGAGTTCACTGACTTTGTGGCGAAGAGAAAAGCAGACAATGAATCTCCTTAAGAGACAGTTTTGTGAAGAAATTGGACAGATATCACATTAAACTGGATTACCTTGCTTCCTTGTATGCTGTTGCCAGGGGGGCCAGGTGGACCAGGCAAGCCTTTCCGTCCCATAATACCCTATAACAGTCAGTGGGGCAAAGAAAGAATTAGGAGGTAAACTCTATTCCTGGTAACACTAAGGAAGTAACCTCAAAGTCACTGCAAGCAAAAAGTAAAACCCTAGTTCTGATTCTTCTTTGGTTTATGGTTTCTCACTGTGGGCCTTCGTAACTACCCTCGACAAATTCCCAGGAAAGCAAAGGAACAATTAAGCTGAAAATAATTAAAGAATAAAATTTGCCCATGACACAGTGTGATATTTTCTCTAGTTTTTCCTGTGTAGAAACTAGCAGAAACCATCTTTATATAAACAGCTTCGTGCAATCACTCCACACAAGGGAAGCACAACAGTAGAGGCACATAGGACCAGAGCAATAAAACCCAGTGTGAGTAAATCTGCCAGGCACGTTAGCTAGTTCTTGTGCACCGTGTATATATGCCAAGCCCCTGTGGTGCCACAGTCTCTGGGAGCATCAGTCATTCAGAAAATCATAAGTGGGAGGGGAAGAGAGAAAAGCCAAAGCAGCCCCTGCTGATTTGTGTCGATACAGTCAAAGCCAGGTAAAGCCCTTGTGCTTTGGAGGCAGGCTAATCTAACATTTCAAAGTGACAAAGTGAAGCATATCTCTTTGATTACATCAAAATTAAATGTCCACTTTTTTTTTCCTTTTAGTTGAAAAAAGCTTTTGAAATTTGACCAAGCTTCATAAAAGTTTCTGTAGAGTTCAGGTTGGATTTTTGATTACTGTCTTATAATAAATAATCACTGTCCTCCAATACAGTAAAGGGAATTCATTCACTGGTATGTAAATTACCTACATTTTGCATATGTTGAATATTTAGGCAGAAATATCAGAACTTGATCATCATTAAATAGAAATATGTAGCTCTAAACATTTAACTTCTAGATATTAGTGATGCTTGAAAAGTCATCATTGTCATCTGTGTAGACAAAAAATTTGCCACAAACTTTGACAGAATCTCTTCTGAAAAATACTGTTATTCTCTATATTTATAAGCAGGGATTCACACAAAACGTTGTGCTCAATAGCTTATCTCAAGAACTAGATGCTACAAGTAGGTCCTCACCCTTGAAAACAAAACATTATTTCCTCCCAGAGAACACATTTTTCATTTTCAAAGGCTTTGTGGAAGCAGCACATAGTGTCACACATTTGTAAGATTTTGACAGTCAGTCCAAACTTACTTTTTTTAAACAGACTGTGTCTGTATGATTTACCAAGGTACTGAAATTGCTGCAGCTTTCAGGAAGCAAGGTAAAGTCAGACATGCATCCTGAGAAAATATTCATGCTCTGTCGCTCATTGCATTTCTGTAACAGGTTGGTAACAGCAATGTTTCTCCAGTCAGATACTAGTTTATTCCAAATGGCAGTGGAGACTTTTGTTTATCTCTGCTAAGGAAATCACAGAAAAAGTTACAAAGGCATATTTATTTTTAACTTAAGTGGAGAAATACACACAATGTTTCTCCTCATTGCCTTTGTAAAAATAATTGATGGATACACCTATAATAAGGAAATCCAGGTATGCATTGGATTTCTCTTCTTACCAGTAGGTCTTTTTTGAATTATAAATCACTTTAGTGGAGGGAGGAAAAAATTGCCCAAATGTTGCATGATGGCTGCTTATGGAATTAACTTTCTGTTTTCGTGTTTCTTTCCTAATGGTTTTACTAACGAAATTAATTGGATTCAATTTCATTGTGCAAAAATTGCAAACATAAAATTCACATTTAACCTATTTTCTAGTACAAAAGAATCTCTTTGAAACAGAATAAATACAAACAGAAGAAATGCATCATTTAACTAATTCATCAGCCTGACAGTTCCAGCGGTAATCTCATAAAGTTTAGCTGCAAATGCAATTTCCATCCAGTTAGTAGTCCTTCCTAATCCAGTTGGTAGAAGTGCATGGTCAGTGCCCATGTTGTTGTGCTTGATTTCTCCTGCAGTTGCACCAATGTAAATCAGTAATTGATGAAGGTATTTTGGTGTCTGAGAGATCACAGTCTGGCAGCCAGCATCACAAAAGAGCATAAAAGCTTCAAAACGGCATCATACCAACCTTGGGACCAACCATTCCGCTTCCCCGTGGTCCTGGGGCCCCAGGATAGCCTCTTATTCCACAGTCTCCCTGAAAACAGTCACAGAAATGTCAGTAATTTATCACCTACTAACTGCTACATCTTTCATCCACTTACGAAGCAGTCAGTCAAACTACTGAGTTTAAAAAACAAAACAAACGTTACATACATAAACAGTTGCTTTATAGATAGATATAAAAAAAAAAAGCCCAAAATGCAGGCACCCACTTTATTTAAGCTCTAGGTGAAGAACATTATTCACCAAGCAAAGGTCCACATGATCAAAATCACCAACAGAGTTAGGACTCTAATTTGCAAACTTATCAGCTACAGAAGAAAAAGAAAAGCAAACTCATTTGGAAAAACTACCATTTTTCCATCATGTTCTGCAGGGGCTTACCAGGATGGACAGGGAGCTTACTAGTGGGACACAACAGTGGTCATGCCCTTTGCTGATACTGTGCTTATTCTGAAACTAGAGACATTTAATTTCCAGAACTGTCAAACTAACATGTTTAGAAAACTAAATGAATTTTAATAGCATTGATATAGAAGAACAAAAAGAACAGCCCTTTCTTTGTTTTCTTCAAAAGCCTTAATCCACATATGTTTAGCTTTATTTCTTAAGAAAATGAGGCTTAAGTAATACTCTGCCCGTGTTTCTGCTTGTCTGTGTTAGTCCACTTTTTTCTCCCAGTATATTTTGAACTCATCAGTTGATTTCAGCCAAATCCATCAGAAATGTAGAGGCCTTGAGCATATTCATTTTTGACAGTTCTGGTGATAATTGGAGGCTGAGTAAAGGAGAGAGATTAAATTTATGCTTTTAGTGGGGGGAAAAAACCCCAGAGCGGGCTCATCCTTTCACCAGGAGGCAGACAGGACAGAAGGCAGGAGCTGGCTGACCAGGGGGAATGCGGGTAACGCTGAGCCCGGTGCTGCCCCTCGTGCTGCAGACAAGCCCAACGAAGGAGATGGCGGTCAGGGGACATTACTGGTAGGGGCAAGGCATGGGGACGTAAGAGGTAGTTTTGTTTTCCTCAGTCTATAATTGTGCAAATGAGAGAATAGGCACACATTCAGCACATGAGGACTAGAAAACTTCCATGAGTTTAAAAAGAAAAAAGAAATCTGTAACTGATAAGCTATAGATGCAGAAAATTCTGAATCAAGTTTAGCAAATGTCCCTAAAACTATGCCTGTGCAGGCAAGTGCAAAAGAAAGAAATGTTCTGATAAGCTATTGATCACCCAATATATTAACAACAGAGCCAAGAAGAAATTGTATTTCTTGACCAAAAAAAAAATTTAATTACGAAAACTCTTCATTGTACTTGTTTTTGCACTTGGAAAAGCTGTAGAAATGGCTGTGCCTGCAGAGGGAGCATTCTAACTAGGAGAGAGGTGCAAGTATGAATCACACAAATCACAGATGACACTTGAGTTGTGGTAGGTGAAAAGAAACAACATATCAAACTGATTAAAAAGGAAGGAAACAAAAGTACAGAATCTTTTACTGACTGACTTTACTTTCTGGGAGGAACGTGTGCAGTTATTATGACAACTGCTTTTAGGGGAAATACCCAATGTTCAATGTCTAGTGAGAGATCACTCCAATCTGTGTTTTTTATATATGGCTATGATACTCTCATGCTAAGTCCTGACATATGTGCTATTTATGTAAATATATTAGGACCCAAACTATGCTCAGGTTTGATGGATTTGGAGAGGTGGGAACTCTGAATCCAAAGGCTAGGGCTTAGATTGAGCTTATAATGCTTTCCTTCTTGATGTAACATTTGGCTTCTGAATTTATTTTCAATTCCTCTTTCTTTCAAAGCATTGGAGTCTGGCCAATTTGAGTCAGTATGTAGGCATGGTACATGGATGCTCTTAGCTTTAAATTGGTGTGTCAAGCTGATTGGGTTAAACTGATTGCCATATCCAGTTGGGAGGAAATTTCTCCCTCAGATTTCATCAGAGAGGGGATTTTGTTGTTTTTGTCTAGTCTGGTTTGGAAAAGTGAACTAAAGAGAGAGCTACTCTCTTCAGTAATGTTCTTCTGCAGATGACCTTAGGCTTTTAAATCACACCTTCCCTGCTAATGCAAAGAGATATCGGCAATGCCCTTGAACTTTCTGCCTTTTTTTTCCCCCCAAATTCTAGCTATAAACTGTTAAAGATTACAACCTTAAGTACCTAAAGATTGTAGCACTTAAGTCTGGTGGGAAATGCCTCTCTGCAGTGGGATGAATGGTAGATATTCCTGATCTTTTAAAATATGCCTGGTTTCTCAATTTCTCCTGCCATACATTTCCTTACAATTAGCTTGAGATTGTCATATTACTAGGAAATACTGAATGTCTAGGCAAATGCAGTTATCTTCCTATCTGGTACCATCTATTAAGAAAGGAATAATCATTGTTCCTCAATGTCCCCGTAAACCATAATACAACCTTAATCTGTTTGTAGGAGAACTCTTCATGAACAGAAGTCGTGCAGAACAGCCTCCCTCTGAAACCTGCCAGAGGTGTCAGAGCTAAGAGGTGGATATACAGATAAGACTTTGCATTCTAAGTTTTTTTAGGAGATCCTGGGCTGCTGTGGCCTGTGAAACAGCCTGTAAACCGCTGTGATGGAAACTGAACGGGAGGCTATCAAACAAGTAAATGATTCCTTATGGTCCAGTATCCAATATACCTACAACCTGCTCTTAGATCAGCTCTGACCAAAAGGAGCGTAAGGCCGACTTGAAGTCATCTGCCTCTTCCTCCCATGGGTAACACATTCTTACACAGGGTCGTTGCAGGTGAAGGACCGAATTGTAGCCTCACATGCTTAGTTAATACCAGATGTCTCACTGAAAAGCTCTTTTGTAGAGCATTATAGTAATCCTCAAAGTTTCTGTATTTCTTGGCTTAGAGAAAAGGGCTTTTATTTTGCTTTATGAGTTGTGAAGTGGAGCAGTTCTTTTTTCTAAGGTGTGACTGTGACACTAAACTGTCTTCTAAGGAATTAATTTCAAGAAGGATTAGTACTGTTCTTTGATGAGGTTTAATTTATTTCCTATATTGTGCTTGTAGACAAGCTTGTCACCATCAGCAAAACAGTGAACTAGAAAAACAACACCGAAACAAGAAATAAAGAGCTGAGTCAAGACAGTGTAAAGTATGGGATTCCAATGTCTATTCCATACCATTCATTCAAGAAAATTCATTAAATGACCTAATGCTCACCTGAAAAATAAATCTTGGCTTCCAAATATATACACCTCATTTACTGTGAAGCATGTGTATTTGATACTGAAACATACAATAGACACTGTAATACTGTCTTTAGTGAGAGCTAGTGGATATAACAGTATTTGTAAGTATTAAAAAAAGACATTGCATATCTACTTTCCACATTTTAGTTCAAATAGACAGGGCCCAAGCTGCAAAAGTTATTTATATTGCAACTGGATCCAGCCCAAATGTTCATGCACTAGGGACTATGCTAGGGGTTTTAATAATCCTTCTGCTATCCAGTTACTGAGAATGAAGCTTGCTGTATTTCTAGTGCTGGGCTCTTCCTCTTGAATGTCTGTAACCAACCTCCTAGTTGGCAACAGTGCTTTTAAATCAATTTTTTATTATATTCTGACATTATGTGCTTCTGTTTTAATGCTACAGAAAATAGGGTGCTGCCAGGATTGAATGCATCCCACATGTTCCAATTTTGTTTTCCTGTGAATTTGACCTCTGATACATAAAATTCCTATCTAGCAGTGTGCACATATGTGAGCCATTTCTGAAAGTGGGGAGAACAGAGCTCTGATTCAGCTGAGTGGAACATTCCTATATAATGATACTCAAAGGAATTTCAAATTAACTACTGTGTAAATTTATGAGTCTCTTTTATCAAATAAATGTTCTTTTTTATATGCAGAGCTTGTTGCTGTTCTTATATTCATTTTTTTTATGTGGAAGGGATGAGAGGTAGCCAGTGCACTTACATTTTATTTTAAAAAACAGAAGATTGTCCATTTTATGAACTAAGTTCTGGGGGATTTCTTGCAATTCAAGTGATTTTTTTTTTCCTTGTGGCACCTTTGCTACCAGGAAGTTATGTAGAGACTAAGGATCCAAAACTTTATATAAGCAAACAGGAGCAAAAAATCAGGGAGGGAGAAGAGATGTTTATATACTTTGTTTCTTTTTTCCAGCGTACTCTACACCATGACTAGTGTAAATGCCCAGAACTAAATTACAGATGTGACTACCTATTCAGATAATGCATGCTTTAGTGCAGCAGTCAAACACTGCAAAAGCAACAGCTGCTCACCATTTATACAAGCAATGTGCATTTTCCCCCATAGGATTAATGCACCAATCTAGTTGCATCATATAAAAGAAACTTACCTATTTTAAAGTAAAAAATACAAATTAAATTTTTATCAGATGTTTTTAACTCTTGATTTTTTTAATTTTCTGACAGAGACTGTTAGATAGGCATTACTCTGAGCAGCCAGATTTGATGGGCAATATCACACTGCAACACAATCAAGCCTGTAGATCTACGCAAAAGTTTTCATACAAAAACTGATGTAAGCATGATTTGCCCTAATTGTGTCGTGTTACTTGCAAAGACGGCTACTCTACTGGGTTCTTTGTAATACTACTCCTCCCACAACAAGATGCCACTTCTCCATAACCCATGGGTATGGTGCGTCCTGAATCTACCTCACAACTGGTTATTATGAGTAGAAACCTCTCCTTGATAGGCAGCTTCTAACTCTATGTATCCATCAACAAATAGTGCTACAGGCCCAAAGCAGTGAATTTGCAGCCTTATGTTTACACTGTATGCAATGTGAGGAGACCTGCCTGGTCAGCTCCTGTGGACTGATCACATGCTGGGGATAGAAGGACATTAAGAGCACTTCCAGATCAGATCATCTAGTTCAGCTTCATCTGAAGGAAATCCATTTCCTGGGTTTTGGGACTGCTCAGATCTCTTTTTGGTTTGGAACCCAAAGCACAGTAAATGGGTCCACTGGGAGATTCACTTCAACAGTACATTTCCGACCCAGCCTAAAACACCCATGCAGATCACCTGAGAAGACTGAGTTCGTGCGTGTGGCTGCCTGAACTAGGCTGACTGCCCATGTTGAGGTCTTGCTCCTTTGGCTGTATCTCACAACCACAGGAAGCCCTCTTCTATTAACCTGAAAACACAGCTTCCTTTGCATCCATGTTTTTTGACAACTTAGTTCTTACAAACAAGCTACGTAATTCTGACATTTTTTTTTGACAATGAGATGACTTGATGGAAATGAAGAAGATACTTTTAATTTACATGACAACCCTGATCTGACCTGAAATTGCCAGAAAACACATGAGGATAGTGATATCAATTTATCAGCTTGCCTTTGCCTAACTTTTCGCTGGCTCCTTTATAGATAATGAATTAGGACAAGGGTTTCTGTTACTAGATATTCCATTATAGTATTTCCTGTTGTAATTAAATACTATCAAACTATAAGAGCCTCACCTCTTGATCACAGGTATTTCATTTTTGCTCAGTCAAATTCAGGTAGAAGTAATGGGCCTATTACCAAATTTACTATTAATTGATATGTTCAACTAACACAACACAGGTCATATTCCTCCACAAAAAGATACTAACAATAAACCTCCTTTACTAGTACCATGAATATACTTCTGCCCATAGATCTGGAGGGATGGTAACACTTCTTATGCTATTCATGGGTGGAGAAGAGACTGACAAGTAAGGGTTTGATGTCATTATAAAGGAATATGAACAACCCACTTCAACTGGCAACGATGTACATCACTTAGAGCTGAAGGTGAAAACTGTAAGTACCATGATAGACAATTGATGATTTAAATATATATGTTATGTTATCACAAGACTTACAGTGGTTTAAGAATGTGATAAAAAGACTAGATCCCATGTTCTCCATTGCAAAAAAATTGATACATTTTCTTTTACTTTACAGCTTTTACCTCCATCCCTCTAATGTGTTTTATGATACCATATTGTATTTCCATCATTCATGATCTGGGTTGGAACTTCCCTAATAATTACACAGCCAAAGAATTGCTTGTGCCAGCAATTACATGAATTCATGATTGTAAAAGAACAAAACAGACTTGTGACCCACTTTTTGATCTCTCATATGAGCCAGTTACTATGATTCTTCTAAGTGCATTTCTGTATACTTTATATATTTGTGATACTTTCGAAAAACACAACCACAAATGTTGATTAAAAAAATTCCAGTTGTGAGAAATTTCACTGCAATTATTCTAGTGGTTTCCTTTCACTTAAAAAAAAATGGTTTATTTCCATTTTGGATTTAACTCAAATTTCTTTATATTAAACCCCTAAATTCTGATTTATATTTCTAGGGTTTGTAATCTTTCAACCATGGCACCAGAGTGGGATATCATCTTATTTGATTACGTGACATGACTTTCCAATTCCTTTTCTTTGGAAATCACTGCTTTCCAGAATTATGCATTTAGAAAGTGAAGGGGAATTCCCGACACAACAATGTCTCTGGACATTCTGTAGTCATGTTACATTTTTATCAATATCTGCCTTAATAATTTCATACAAGAGTCTAGGGTTTTAATGAAATGTTCTTCTGTAGTACTAAGAAAAATGTCTTATAAGACTGTATTATATCAAGTCTGATATCTCTATTTGGAAAAGATATAATCTCATATAAAAAAATGTAATTAGTTTATCCGTATGTATTTTCTGTAAGTCTATATTGAATAACAACATTGAAATTACTTTTAGTTCTTTAGTAGTTTGTGTCATGGCCCAGACTTTGCATTACTTTATGTGAAATGTCTTGTACTGATAAGCTGTAATTCAGAATAGGAGCACAAAGCCAGGTTTCCCAGATCCCATTGTCAGACCATTCTATGGTCATTCTAAGGTCAGGTCATTCTAAGGATGAATGTCTTTCAGTTTTTACTTTATTGTGGATATGTTTTTAAGAGGTTATTGTTGTTGTTTATTTTAAATGGGAATTCTCATGTTCTGGGAACTGAAGTTGAAAGTTCCTTCTGTTTGGGAAAAAACTTGTTTGGGCGATATTTATTTTGCTTTCTCCTGCAACAGGGTGCCTGTTTCCTATTTCACATATGTAACAAGGAAATCATTAATAAAACCACTCTGAGGGATATTTTAAAGCAATTTCTTGTACAATTTTAGTCTTAATTCTCTTTTTCCAACTTTTTATAATGTAGTAGTTAGAATGCGACTTTTTAGGTGAATTACATACTGCTTAGAAGTTTATAACACTCTAGCTATTCTGTGTTTTATGAAAAAAACTTGGAAGTGTTTCAATGTTGTATTTCTAATCCTTTTATCAGTTTTATTTTGTTTTGGTTTGATTTTCTGCTGAGCTTTGCCTCCAAACTAATATTAATTTTAGATGAAGGTTTATAGTCTTCTCTTAGAAATCAATTTCTAGGAACTTTAAAAGTATCTCACTAGTTCCATGTAACCAACATTTCCCCTGACTCCTTTGAGGCCTCGTCCCTTGCACTTCTGTAGGAGAAAGGAAGTGCATAATTATTAGGCAATACTCTGCCTGTGTTGGTTTCTGACTTCCACACGGAACCTCCAGCATCTCGAAACATCCTGGGTCTTTGAATGTATGGAAAACCTGCAGATTTGCATCAAACGGGACAAAGCAAGAACTGTTTTCTATCTATCATGGCAGAAAAGTCTATGACAAGCTTTTCTTCTAACTAAAATGGAGACTGGGAGATGAGATCGCAGCATTTTGTCATATATATGCCATTCTAATCTAATGCACTTTTCGGAAGATGTTCTTCTACCTTGTCTACTAGTCAGATGCATGTACTACCATTGTACAAGTACCTTTGGTCCAGCGTCTCCCACGCCTTTTGGGCCTGCTGGTCCTGGGGGGCCTGCTGGTCCTGGCGGTCCCTGGTACAGCAGAGGAATAAAGCATGTCAGTAGTTGTCCTAAAGGAAGAGTAATTGTGTTCTTCAACATAGAAGAGAATCTCAGCAAGAGGTACAAATCTCTTTGGTTTTGCTGTATTTTGTAAAATTCTTCACATTTCTGATGTGTACTGAGGAGCAGACATCCTCAATCCCAGGTGGAAACGTGAAAAGACTACCAGGGTGGTAGAAAAAAAGTCCAGTTCTTGAATTAAGAACATCAGACTTGTTCTCAGCTTAGAGAAACCAATGAGAAAGCAGACATTGCCATGATTCATGCACTGCAGACATTACACATCTGGGATACCACAGCTAACCCACCTAAATTTGGGGTTGGATAACCCTAACATACTTTGGTGTATTTGTGTTCGATAGTCTGTTCTCCTGAACTCCCCACTCAATCCGTCACAGTCTCTTCAGCTGCTTTTCATACTGTTGGAGGCATCCGCAGCCTCGCTTTCAGTATTCATAGGGCCGATGTCTTTGCCCCATCACGCTACAGAGACTTAGCTCCAGAAATCTTGTCCGTGTCTGCCAGTGGTTTATGAAGTTGGTCTTTCCAGATAATGGGGTGTGGAAAGGTGGCCCAAGGAGAGGAAAGATGCATGCCTCAGCACAACAGAACCTTCATACATTTCAAGGATATGTACTCATGTGGCAGGGAGAAACAAAACCAGCTTTTACTGAAGCCTGAGACTGAGTTGCAGAGAAGCATGACTCCCATCGCAGTTGCAGATGGGAATCCTGGAATAAACATGATTTCAGGAATATTACTGCAGAGAAAAGCTTTTTTTTTTCATTGTCTAGTCACTAATAGAAATGCAGGAAGAGCATACACATAAGCTTGTCATCCTGTGACTAGGCAGACAACAATCAGCATTTGTATAGTTTTATTAATCAATGGTTACCAAACCTGGCTTCTCTTGAATTTTTTGATTAATTAGAAATTAAAAGTTTTCAGCTTCTCACTGATCTTTTTGATTCTGTATCTACCAATACTTCTTTTTCACATAGTTCAAACAGATATCTTAACTTGTAAAGCTTAAAACTTCAGTTCTTACGAGGCATTTTAAAGCCTACTAAAAGTTCATCAGTCATCCATTTGCATCACTGCCTTCTTCATGATTCCCTTTGCATTTGCTTTTCATTTTTATTTGGGATGACAGTAGGGTTTTTTTCATTTGTTCTCATGTCCTGTGTTTAATGGGTTTAGGTCCATTACTCCTTGACCCTCCAAGGGGGTCAAGGTCCCATCGCAGGTATTTGGGAGTGCCTTTGTGGTTGTAGTTTGAAATAAAGCCGTATGACACACATAAAGAAAAGAGTGTTAATGGAAGTTTGACATGTGGTGGTTGAAGGATGGCAACAGTACTTTCACTATCTAGCGAAAGGTTGGTCAAATATGTCTGTGTGGCTTTGGATGACTGAAATTTAGGATGATATGCCCTTGTAATGGAATATGTCAGCTAGAATACTCAGACATTAACCCCCTCTGGAGCTAACCACCAGAAAAGCAAGTGGAGGAAGAAATCTTCAAAAAAGGATTTAACCGCTAGGTATGAAAAGCAGCTGAAAACCCAAGGAATTGAAGGCTTCAGGATTTGGCCAAGCAGATGTTATTAAAAAGAAATGGGAGGGAGGGAAGGAAAAAAATTCAAAGCAGTGATTATACTAAACATGTATCAGCAGCAATGGAGATTTTTATGGAATTACAGGCTATCTTTTTCATGATGCTGAAATGAGAACAGTATATCTGGTTCTGACTGCCTGTAGAACTGGCACTGCATCTAGAACAGGAAAGCACTTCAAAATATATACGAAATATTTAAATTAGCTAAAGGATGACAGAGAAGATTAATTGCACTTAAGTAAGTAAATATTGAGTTATCACACTAATTCATTTTTTTTGTAGAACACAAAGTACAGAATTGAAATTGTACTTACAGCTTCACCTTTGTGGCTATCGCCTTTTGCTCCACGAGGTCCAGGTAGTCCAGGTAGTCCCCGGTTACCCTAAATACAAAATAGTAAGTCAGGCATCATGCCAATAACTGGATCATTAAAATGTAAGAAACATAAACTATTTAATATCCTTTTGGAAATATAGAATAGCAGTTACCAGCTCTAACAATTTGTTTGCAATGCTCAGAAATTTTGTGCTTATTGTTGCTTCAGTTGATTGAATTAAGATTTCAGAAGAACAGGAGTTCTCATTAGGAAATTATTAATTTCTAGATTTGTAGTAGCAGAGAGAAATCTTCAGAACATTGACTTTATCTTCAGCCAATACAAAATTAAATTTATTGTTAAAAAGGTAAACTTTTATGACTTTGAGGGTAAGTCCTGACATTTGAACAATGAATTTAATAATACTGAAACATAATACGCCAGCCTTAAGTTATCATATGTTGCACATTTTGCACTTCCAGGTAATCACATTGGTTCTCTCATACAGTAAAGTAAAACTGCATTCTACAAGGGAAAGAAGTAAAAGAAAGAAATACAACTGGTTAAGAAATATATAATTTCCTTTATAGTTTAGCCCAAAATTCTCTGTATGAGGAGACAATCACTCCTTCTGTTGACTCTTCCACTGATTTCCACTGAAGATTTGTGCATTTGCAAAACGTCAGTGCTTTCTTTCATGACCAGAAGAGAAGCAAATATCAAACTTTTCCTCTTCCCTCATTCCAGTGATCGTTTTCCTAACATTTAATGAGAAAATTAACTGAGCTTGCAACAGACTGTTCTTCACAGAACGAGGAAAGACAACATATTACTCTGAAGTATCCCTCAAGATATGCTAGCAGTCTGTACTGTAGATGTTCACATGACAGCACTGCCAATCGGAAATCCTTATTGATACTTGCAGGTCACATATCCACCCCACTCCTAAGCATGGTACATATATGGCCATACAGGGAGAAGTGTACACCCTTCACTCAGTCCCATGGAACCAAGAAATGTAAATGGATTCTCCTGTAGAGTGTTGGAGGATTAATTGTTAATATCCACACAGATAACATATCCTGAAGACAATTACACACAAATAGCAAATATTTCCCTGTCTATTCCAGTAAAAATAAATAGCTAGAAGAAACAAACTACAAATGACTGAAAACTGCTGTTTCATCTGTTCATTGTGCCTGGAAATTTCTGCAATAACATAATTCTTCAAGAAACTATGAATGGAGTCCTGATAGCAGCTCAGATCTCAGCGGCTGGTCTGTCTGAATACAGTATCTGTGACTGGAGAACAAACTGACTCATATTCTAGTTAGATATCCAACAAAAACAGACTTAGGGTCCTAATTTCCTGTCCCATGAACATCTGTACCATAGACACAAGCAATCAGATCTTCTTAATCAATTTAGGAAATTGGTTATTTTTAATATTTCATTGGTTATTTTTCATATTTTTTTAAACATTTTTCCTGTCAAGGAAAAACGAAAGAGCTGCTTTGGCTCTCCTAAAGATATATATCACAGGTTTAGGTTAGGAGGTAAGTGAACGAAGAAAGACAACATAGACTCAATGTTCTGGTTAAGATGAAACCCTGAAACCACTTTAAGACAGAATTTGGGATAGGGATGCAAGCATGCCTTATGCTTGAAGAAAATTGTACATGGGAGGTCACTCCTGTATGAATCTCTCCTATTCTCCAGTTTAAAGGGATAGTTTCACTGGAAGGCTTTAAACACAACCTGACCATCATTCAAATTTCATCAGCCCTGGAAATGATGCGATTCTGATCCAGTTCTGTAAAAATTTAATGAATGAGTGTGGTTCTAGTTCATAAATAGTTTTATAAAGGAAAGCCAATTTTACCTCTTCCTTATTCTTAATATCCATAGTTCTTGAACTGTGGATAAAATGAGAAATGTTTTAGAAATGTTTAATAACATTTTTTAACAAGAAAGGAAACCATGGATCATGAGTTCATCTCTATTTTTACTTCTAATTCCACTACAGTAAAAAACAGCCAAACAGATGTTTTAATTTAATCTTAGCAAATGACTGTAAATACCAAATACATGTTAACATATTTTCTTCTGTAAGAATTGGTATTTTGTCAAGTGGCTGGTTTTGCCATTAGCAACACAGCTATAAATCTACTTAAGTCAAATCTATGGCCAAATCTGCTATAAGAAACAGTTTTCTAGTCGAGATTATTTAGTTTTAATTTTTTATTAGCTGTATCAAAAATATACAAGAGATGGCCCAGGAGCAATTCTGTGATTACTGCTTCTCAGTTTTCTGGGGTCTGGAAAAGACAATCACAGTGACTCACTCTAAGTCAGTGCACTGGCAACAAGGCAAGTGCCATTGATGTCACAGATGGCATGCTGAATTAATTCATCTATTTCGCCAGCCTTTCCAGGGAAGGTTTTAAAGTAATTTTCTGAAGCAATAATATAGAGACAGTTGCTTCTACACACTTTCAAAGAAAAAAAAAAAAAAGATAAACAGAATATAAACATAAATCTTGTATCCATGGTCACTGTTAAGAACAAAAGCTGTCATAATCAAAACCTAAATGATTAAGTATATGGCTGGAAAATTAAGTCAAGTTCATCACTTCTTTTTATAAGAAAAACAGAGTGAAGTAGCATTCTAGATTATAGACAAAGTAAACAATTTGAGAGTTTTTGAAAATTCAAAAATACAGGCTACTGAATGCATGTGGATCAATGTGCTACCCAGCACCCTCTGGTAGGTGTACCGGTAAAAGTCTGCCAAGCCAGGAGTAAAGCATTATTGGTATCCCCAAGATGTTATCACACAAAAGTTATTGCATTCAGGTGCTTATTTTGAACTACATCATGCTAAGTACACATAAACTAATTGGTCTCTGAATTTGGGTCTATCAACTATATTCCCAAGAAATGAAACAATGTAATTGGCACCCTCTGGTAGGTGTACCGGTAAAAGTCTGCCAAGCCAGGAGTAAAGCATTATTGGTATCCCCAAGATGTTATCACACAAAAGTTATTGCATTCAGGTGCTTATTTTGAACTACATCATGCTAAGTACACATAAACTAATTGGTCTCTGAATTTGGGTCTATCAACTATATTCCCAAGAAATGAAACAATGTAATTGAGTGGAACTTTGTATGTGCAGACACAGGAATTTGGGTCTATCAACTATATTCTGAAAAAGTGAAACAGTGGAATTGAGTGGAACTTTTTATGTGCAAATACGGTAAATGGAGA